>NW_022589706.1:31972162-32218249 GCF_004348235.1 Phoca vitulina
GGAGGGGAAGAATGAAGGGGGGGAAATCGGAGGGGGAGAAGAACTATGAGAGACGATGGACTCTGAAAAACAAACTGAGGGTTCTAGAGGGGAGGGGGGTGGGAGGATGGGTTAGCCTGGTGATGGGTATTGAGGAGGGCACGTTCTGCATGGAGCACTGGGTGTTATGCACAAACAATGAATCATGGAACACTATATCTAAAACTAATGATGTAATGTATGGGGATTAACATAACAATAAAAAATTAAAAAAAAAAAAAGAAACAAAAGTGAAGTGTCTTGGGATGGGAAAAAAATACCGAAATAAAAAAGGAAAGAATGAAGAATGGAGAATAGATGATGCTAAAGAAATTTTTCTTTTGAGATTAAACAACTCAAGTAAACAGCAAAGTCCAGAGTGTGACTGTGGTAGTAAGACACTTGACAGAGGAGAAATAAAGTCTAGGGCAGTGATCGAGGACCTCAGAAGGTGGTGCAGGACAAACCATCTACAGGATATGCAGGTCCCTTGAGAAAAGAGCAGGACACAATGAGGATCCCAAATCCTCAGTGGATATAACAGGGTCCCCTGGAGGAGGGAGTCACAAGAAAGAGGGTTAAGGCATGGCCTGAGAAGCATGCAGGAAGTGACAGTGGGGACAAGATGAGAATTGCAGTACTGCCTCCATGTTTGGAGTTCTCAGAATTCCGTTTTTAACTAAAAAAAACAAAAAAAAACACAAAATTTAAAAAACCAAAACAAAAAGAACCCCAACACTTTGATTTTTAACATTTTTAATTATCATCACTCCTTAAAAAATTTGTTCAGATGTAACCAATTTTCCTGTGGTACCTTTATGATTACTTAGCTTCTGAAGGGGAAGAGGTTATAGTATCAGTTAATTTACTTCCCAGCTATCATTACAATGATTAATGACTGGCCCTACAGAGGAGTGTGTTTTTAATTTTTTTTCTCATTAAAATTGTGCAAGGAATGTTGACAGTACCAATTGTACCTTAACAGGTATTTCAGGTTCAAGAATATTTGAGAAATAGTCTGTGGATGGTTGCTCCAGTGAATAGATTTCAAATTATGTGAAATTGGTTTTATGTGAAAAGTGCAAGAGTTTGTCCTAAAAACACATTAATTTTATTAGATTGTTTAGAGATTTGGAGTTCCCTTTGGATAGCGCCAGCTAACTGCTTGGGTAAGGACAGAAGACGAGACTGCTTTCATTGCCTCCTCTATGTACTGGGCTGGTGCAAAATAATTCTCTAAGGTGATGGTAATCCATCCATTCTGAAGGTGGTAAAATGGGGGTGGGGGCTTCAATGAAGGCAAATGAGCACAGAGATGGTTGTGGCCTCAAAGGACAGCGATCAGGGAGGGACAGCCCTTTTAGTTTGGGCTCTCATCAATATATTCTCAAGGTGGGAGCTCTATGTCCAAGACATCTTCATCACTAAGATTTCTGGACTTCAGTGCTCCTCTGTGTAGTGTCTTATTCCAACAGAGAAGCCTGAACTTCTTGAACAGTGGAGCAAGGCTTTAAGAGCCAGGAAGCAGAAGCAGCCAGCCCTCCTAAGGGTTGGGCTCAGAACCACGATGGTCCTTTCCACCCTAAGTCGCAAGCAGCCCAGATTCAAGGAGGGCGTAGCACATGTGTACAGAGAGGGAAGGAATCGTTGGCAGTGGCCATATTTCCTGACAGAGCCTACACGTGGCGGAGGGGTGCAGGGGGAGGGGTGTGTCATACAGAGTATGGAAAATTGTTGTTCTTACCAGGTTGAGGAAGAAATTAGAAAATTACTTGGATAAACGGATGGTATGATAGAAACAAGCACTGATCTTGTGGTGCATAAAATGATAAAAGGATATAAAAATGATGAGACATGGAGAGTGTTGTAGACTGAATTGTGCTCCCCTCCCCCCAATTTGTATGTTGCAGGGCTAAGCTCCAGTACTTCAGAATATGACTGTTGTTGTGGGTAGGGCCTTTAAAGGGATAAGTAAGGTAAAATGAGGTCATATCGGTGGGCCCTAATGCAGTAGGATGGGTGCCCTTGTAAGAAGTGGATATTAAGACTTAGAAAACAGACCAAGGAAAGAATACGTGAAGACACAGGAGGAGGCAGCCACCTGCAAACCCATCAGAGAGGTCTCAGAAGAAACCGAACTTGCTATCACCTTGATCTTAGACTTAAGACACCCAGTCTGTGGTACTTTGTGATAGCAACCCTAGCAAAGCAATGCAATTAGTATCTTCAAGACTCTTAGCTCCACTGAACCTGTAGACAAATAAAGAGGCATTTCTAATACCCGCCACAGGAGTGGACACAGGATGCCATGGGAACACATTAAAAAGGCACTGTATTCTCTTACTTTATATTTTTCATTAGCATAAATGCTCATTGCTTTTTCTTTTTTTTTTTTAAGATTTTATTTATCTATTTGAGACTGAGAGAGAGCATACCAATTGGGGGGAGGGGCAGAGGGAGAAGGGCAAGCAGATTCCCTGCTGAGCGGGGAACCCAACGTGGGACTCGATCCCAGGACCCCGGGATCATGACCTGAGCCAAAGGCAGATGCGTAACCAACTGAACCACCCAGGTGCCCCCTCACTGTTTTTTCTGATGATAAAATGAGACATTCTATATAAAACACTGAAATATAGTAGATGCCCACCATGTATTAGTTCTTTAGATACTTTCTTCCAGCCTATTGTATACATACATAATGTTTTTTCTTTTTCTACCACAGGGAAGGGAAATAAAAGTAGAAAACCAGAGTGGAAGAATCTGAAACAACAACAACAGCAAACCCAAACAACTCCACTGGCCTATCCTTTGGGCAGCACACACGGAGCTGGGGGGGCAGCCTGGTATTGGCAGCTCTGGGTCATTTAAGAGAGAAGCCTCTCATTACCAATGGCTGCTGGTTCTGAAGTTCTGTGAGGTTGTGCACATGATCCATAACATTTCTGGTGATAATTTAAAAATATTCTGGATTAGTTCATTCTGCTCAAGAAGAATCTTCTCAAGATGAAACTATAATTGAGAGCAAAGATCAGTAAATAGAATTTTTCATTATTCTAAAATAATAATCTATGAAAATATGTTTAAGTAAATATTAATGGCTATTTAAGGAAGCTATTTTATTATCAAAGCTTATACATGATAAAAGGTTTATTGAATAGTTTATGCTGAAGGGAATTTAACATGGGAAATCTTCTTGGAAGTGGTATTTCTAATAGGATAAGGAAGCATTAATGCATATCGGGGAGGGGTTATTTATATTTCTGATTGATCATTTTAATTAAGCATTATTTCTTAATAGCACTCATGACTCAGGGCAGATAAATAAGGCAAGTATAAGTTATAGGTGTGCAAAGTATTACACCTGGCTCTATGGTTCCTTGCAGCGAGACAGACCAAGGGTCATATCCAAATAGCTATAAAATAAATGCTTTTGTAGTCAGTGTTTCCAGAAATAATGCTAGGAATAAAAATATCCTTGCATATTCTATATATTTTTGGGACTCTCTCCAGCAGTCTCTCTGGGAGAATGAAGAATATCAAACATAAAAACACTAAATAGCATTTTGAGGCCTCTGCAAATAATCATTCTGAGAGAATCCAAGAAATATGGAAAGATTCTGTAAAAGTTCCTCTAGTACCCTTTTGACACAAGGACAATCTTGCCTGTGCTTGTACCAGCTTCTCTCTCATCCCCGCCTGCCTGTTCAACAAATGCCCCTTGGAGGGAAGTTCCGAATGGCCATTTATCTACATGGCCCACACTTTTTATTAAATAAGAATAAATTCCATAGTTTCCACATTTTCCAAAAGCAAGACAAACTGCAGTGCCTATTTCGGTGGTGAGCTCACTGCTGCTAGTTATAGGCAGCAACCGAGGTTGTGCATGTCTTTCACTAGGTCACCAGGAAGGCCCTGCCAGGATCTGCCCTTGCTTGCTGTTCTGTCGCACTCCTTCTGCCCCTGCTTGAATCTGATCGTCTGTTTCCATGAGCACTTTCAATTGTCCCTCTGCCTTTGTTACCAGTTTATCAGGATTCCAAGCGCTAACCAACAGGATCTAACTGGCTGATCCTGGTTCACTTGCCACTAGGAGTCAGGGGTCGGAGAGAAAGGATAGAACTCCTGCTTTGGTTTCTGCTCTGGCAGATTGGGGGCAGGTGGGGGGTATCTTGAACATAAGAAAGAGGTTTAGATGCTTGGTAGACAAATTAAACTTCAATGAAGACCTTTATTTCAAATTTGTAAAATTGTGTTAACGTTTCTAGTAACACTTAAAAAAAAGTTTAGCTAGCCTTGACATGATCCCCTCACCAATTGCATTACTATGTCAAAACAATTGCTTTCCACTACGTATGTATATCAATTAAGGTCATTATCCTTTACTCATAATTTTATTCATGATATAATGGAAAAGCAAATAGTCTTTCTTAAAAGCTCATCCTAGAGGATCTATTAGAGCCGGGGCAAGTTTCCATTTACTGAGTAATTACTATGTTCCTGGCTGGCACTAGGCTATGTAATTTATATGCAGCATCTTATTTAGACTTCATAAGGACCTTGCAAACTCTGCATCATTGACTTCATTTTCTGTGTGAAAAAGTCACCAAGCTGTCTATGTGCAGAACCCAGGACCAGAATCTAGGATTCCCTCCTTCCCTCCCTTTCTCTTCTTCCTTCCTTCCTACCTTCCTTCCTTCCTTCCATCCTTTCCTCCTTCCTTCCTTCCTTCCCTCCTTCCTTCCTTTTTTCCTTCCCGCCTTCCTCCTTTCCTTCCTCCTCTCTTCCCCCTCCCTTCCTCCCCTTCCTTCCTTCCTTCTTTCTTTCTTCTTTCCTTCCTTCTTCTTTCTTTGACATCAAAGTCCTTATACATAACATTTTCACCACTTTGCATGGCTAATTAGCAGTGTAAAAGCCCATGAATCCTACCTTCATTAAAAAATCTACTTTTTTTTCTGAAAATATGTACTTAGCCACCATCATCAGAGATCTCTGTGATGTAGCCTGATTGGTTTTTAAACTTAAAAAAAAATAATACTAATTCCCAACTTCCACTTAGAAATGAAAATGGATTTGAAAAGCTATAGATCCTTGACTGTGTCACTGAGAAATGGTACAGAACATACAGTGCTCTAAGAAAAAGAGGAGTGGGAGATGGTCAATGTGGTCTCACAGTTGGCATTCTTCACTGGGAACCAGAGCAGAGTAGGAAAACATCTGTCCTCAAATGTTGCAAAGGCCACTGCCCTAGTTAAACTGTTGTGAACTGGGGCACTTGAGTCTAAGTAATTCAGGACTTTTATTTTCAGCACATGTCCCCAATCATTCCTGTAGAAATGAAGGCCATTTCTTGACTCCAAATGTGCCATTTACCCTTAGTACACAATCTGTAACTTTTAGCCAACCAGTAAAGACAGAAAAGTGAAAAAATGTCACTTTCTCAGATGAAAGAAGTTGAAAACATTTGCGGAAAGGGAAAGGGAAAAGGGTTGTCAGAGTGTATTAAACAAAAACATATATTTCTAGTTGTGTACCCTAATTATGCTTCCTTTCACTTTATCACTTATTTTGTAATATACTCCACTGAACATAAATAAATTTCACCATTTATTAGAAAAGAAAAGTATCTCCATTCCATACAAATCTATATAATACACTCATTATAACTTGGAATGGAGAAGAGGCCTATATTTTGTGAGATTTTCCTAACTAAATGATAACGAGATCTGAGTATGCATAGCTTATTCCAACTAGAGTTCAGAAATGGGCCCAGGAGTCATGAAGGCAGCATTTTAGTCCTTTTAGACATTCTGGATTCTTCTTCTATACTGTTATTCTCCATCAGGTAAAGCTTTTTGGCTCTATCTAGCATTGGCCGAGGTTGAAGGGAAAGGATAAATCTGAGTAGAATAAATAGTAAACATGTTGGTGGCCATGAAGATGTAATGAGGGGTTTTGCTCAGTAATAGGCAGTGTTATGTTGTGGTTATGGACTCTGGAGTCAGACTTCCCTGATTCAAATCCTTGTAGTTGGTTAAATAACCTTGAGCAAATAATTTTGCCTTTTAGTAATTCAGTAGCCTCATCTGTAAAATGGAGGTGTGATAAGAACACTTCATAAAGTTACTGTGAAGATAAAGTGAGTTAATAATGTAAAGCATGCAGGTCAACCCATAATAATTCCTCAGTAAATATCAAAATTATGAGAATTTAATACATGTATTTTCTCATGATTCTTCAAAATTATTTTTCTATCGTTACCTAACATTCAACCATAGAGATGAAAAATAATTGACCTAACTCACTGCCTATTGTAATAAATTTTTAGATTATTTCTGATTTTTCATGGCTATATATTTGCTTATTTTTTTCAGATTAACCTTAAAATCACTTTGCCAACTTCCATGAAAAATACTCCTGGAATTTTAATTGGAATTAAATATATTTATATTTATGTATATGTATATGTATATATATGTATATATACATATATATATGTATATAAATATACATTTATTTGGGGGATGTTCTTTTACAAAGTTCAATTTCTTGTCCTGGGGTATAGTATATCCATCTGCATATTCTAGTCTTCCTAAAAAAGTGAATCTAGTATTTTGTAATTATTTTCATAGAGATCATCCATATTTATTTTTACATTAATTCTTTTTTTTATTAAAGATTTTTATTTATTTATTTGACAGAGAGAGACACAGTGAGAAAGGGAACACAAGCAGGGGACCCCTTACATTAATTCTTATGTATTTCATAATTTTGCTATTAGAAACTATTAAATAGAATTTATTCTTTTTTTTTTTCCACCATATCATTATTTTTAATGTCCAGCATTTACAATACGATGGCCAGAGCTTTCTTCCCAACTCAAGTTTATAAATTCTAAATTGGTTTGTGAGGCCAATAGGGATACTTCTTCTTGTCTAATTTGGTTTCTGGGAAGACTTCATTCAGGTCCTCAATGATCATCTGATCAAATGGAATTATGTTCCTCATCTTCTCCAGCTCTTTTTCATATTCCTCAATCCTGGCCTTTGAGACAAAAACTCGGCACAACTTTTCACATCTTCTTTTTCTTCAGCATCCACCTGAACAGTATATTTATCCTCTGGCACAGGAACCTTCAGGGCATTAAACTTCTTCTCAAAGTCATCTACCAAACCAGCCTTCACCACATTGGCCTTGTAGTAAGCCCAGTCGATAGCAGGTGGTTTCTCAGGGAGAGTAGCCAACCTGGAGGTAAGTGTCTCATTCCAGGATTTCAGGGAGTTAGCAATGGCCTTCTGGTTTGGGGGTATGATCTCCCCAAAAGCTACCCAGTCAATGGTTTTTAGAGCAAGTTTTCACGCAGCCATCTTGAGATCCTTCACCAACCCCCCCTAAATAGAATTTATTCTTATGTGTTGCTATTATGAAATATTTAGTACTTTGTTTATGTGGATATTTATATGGAGGTTATAATTTTTCATAGTAAAAACATCAAACCTTTTCTGTGTATTACTATTTCTATGCATAGAAAATGTCAGCTTACATCCTGAATTTAGAGCAATTTTTACCTATAATTTATTTTATGTAAAAGCACTTTTGAAAGGTAAAAATTTTAAGTCTATCATGTAAATGCATAGCCAAGCAATAGGATGATTTTATAAATAAATCACTTAAACAAACAGCACCGGTGCTTCATCTCTCTTAAACAAAGAGTTGGTAAGGTCATCTCAGTGCAAATAGAGCAAGATTTTAAGAAAATTCCATGCTTCACTAACAGGCCCATTAATGGGTTATAAACTATAGAAGTCCAACATTTACTAAAGTCCCACCTTCTTTTCTACACATTCCTACCTTAGTATTCTTCTCATACTTTTGTAATTGTCTTATTTATTGTCTATTTTCCCCCCATTGCCATTGTAATTTCTATTAGGGCTGTAACCTTGGTTGTCTTGTTTACTACAACAATCAATAGCAAACCACAGTCTTATTCATTCATTCATTCATTCAATCAGTACATATTAACCTGCTATTTTTTGTGAGGAACTGTTGTATATAGACAAAGTCTCTGGCCTCAAAGTGTTTAGAGATGGAAAACAAAGAAACAAATAACATAATTTCAGGTAATTGTAAGAACTCTGGGAGTGTAAGGCAATACCATAGATTGAGCAAAGTGAGGAGAGGTACTGTTTCAGAAAGAATAGCCAGTAAAGGCCTCTCTAAGGAGGTAAAATATGAACAGAGACCTGACTAATATGAAAGATTTGGAGGAAGAATTTTGCAGGTAGACTGAATGGCTATAAAGATCTTGAGGTGGATAAACTTGGTTGTCTAAGAAGTAGCAGTAAAACCAGGGAACAAGGGAGAGAATGGAAGGAGATTAGGTCAGGAAGGCAAAACATGGTCAGATCATTCAGTCAAGGCCTTCTTCTCTCCAGCAGTGCTTTTCAAGATTTGTTGTGCATACAAATCATCTAAGATCTTGTTAAAACACAGACTCTGACTCAGTTAGTCTGGGGCAAGGGTTGGGATTCTGAATTTCTAGCAGTCTTCCAGAGGATGCTATTGCTGTTGTTCTGAGGACCACTCTTTGAATAATAAGTTTCTGAGCTATGAAAAGGTGGTTGAATTTTATTGTAAATGTGAATGAAAGCCATTAAAGGGCCCTGGACTTGGAATAACGCAGCTGATTTACATTTTTCAAGGATCATAAAGGTTGTGTGTGTAGAAAAGCCTACTGGGGAGAAAGTGTGGAAGCTGGAAACCAATAAGAAGATTGCTTCAGTTAGACAACAGATGATAATGGCTTGAAGGAGCATTGGCAATGAAAGAACTCATGAGACATGGTCAAATTTAGGATACATTTTGATTATTTTGATTATAGAGTCAACAGGATGTTCTGATGGATCAGATGTTGGAAGTAAAAGTAAGAATGATGAAGACAGACTACTAGTTTTTAGACTGAGCAACTGGGTGACTTGTGGTTCGTGTCCAGAGCTTAGGGGAGATTGCTGGATGGGAGATAGAAATTTGGGAGCCATTAGATTTTAAAGCTATGCAATTAAATGAGCTCATCTAGTAAGTGAGTATATACAGAAGAGATTTGAGATTGAGGAAAGGAAGAAAGCCCAGTCAGAGAGTTGAGAAGGAGCCATCAGTGAGATAGTAAAAAAAGAAAGTGTGCGATGTCCCAGAAGTCTAGTGAAGTGTTTCAGCACAGGGGTTGGTGAGGAGGGTAATCAAATACCTGTGAGAGTTCAAATAAAATGAATGACTGAGAATTGACAATTGGACTTAGCCAGATGTGGAGGTTATTGCTGATTTGGCAAAGGTGGCCTCGATGAATAGGGTAATGAATCTTGGCTGGACTGTAAAAAAAAAAAAAAAAAAAAAAAAAGAGAATGGATGGTGATAAAGTGGAGGCAGAGACAATAGACACCTGTTTCAAAGATTTTTGTTACAGAAATGGGCCCTAACTGAAAAGTGACGGTGAATCAAAGAATTTTTATTTTCAGATAGGAGATAATGAAACGTGTTTATGTTCTGATTATGAGTGACAGGTGTGATATTGCGATTTATAGTATGAAATATACATTTGGTCTTCAACCCTGTTTCTGGTACAAAACTCCTAAAACCCTTGAAATTTCCTAACGTTGTGTTTTGTTATGTTAATGAGGTGACTTTTGGAAAACCCCTAAGGCCAGGGCTGGATGCCAAGGGAACCAAGAGTTGAACTTTTAGTCCCACTCCCCAACCTCCTGGAAGGAAAGAGAGGCTGGAGATTGAATTCAATCAGCAATGGCCAATGATTTAATTAATCGTGTTTATGTAACCCTCCATAAAAACTCAAAAGGACCAGGAAGCTTCTGGGTTGGTGAACATGGGGAGTTACTGGGAGAATGCTGCGCCTAGAGAAGGCACAGGAGCTCTGTGTCCTTTCCCCATACTTCGCATCTCTTCCTTCTGGCTGTTCCTCAGTTACATCATTTTATAATAAACTGACAATCTATTAAGTAAAATGTTTCTCTGAGTTCTATGAGCTGCCCTAGCAAATTAATTAAACCCAAGGAAGAGGTCATTGGAACCTTCAATCTATAACTGGTTGGTCAGAAGTACAGGTGACAAACTGGACTTGCAATTGGCATCTGAAATGGGGGCCAAGAGTGGACTTGTGGACTGAGCCCTTAACCTGTGGGATCTGAACTATATCCAGGTAGAGAGTATCAGAACAGAGTCAAATTGGAAGGCATCCAGCTGGTGTTGGAGCATTGCTTGGTGGTGTGGGAAAAACCCCTACACATTGGAATTGGAATCAGAATTTATATAGATCAAGAGGAAAATATTAGTTATATAGGTGGAAGGGCCGGCTCTGAAGAGATGGTGTCAGGAAGGAATGCAGAATACTCTTGTGTGTGTGTATACATCCACCCACACACACACACATGCATATATATATATATATATATATATATATATATATATATATATTCTGTTGGTGGGAAAATGCAGCACTTATCTTCTGGATGTTTTAATTTTTCAATAAAATGCAAAGAAAGGTCATCAACCAACAGTGAGAAATGCGGGAGGAGTATTGAAGATTTGAGCAGTGAAGAAGTGGTGTGATATAATCATCTCGGAAGGTGTGGAAGCAAGTTCAGTAGGATAATGTCGTAGGATTCAAAAGGCAGAACTGTGGAGCCATTTAAGATATAGTAATATAATTAAAGTGCAACAAGTGGGATTTCCTCTCATCACATGTGTATGTTTAGAGAGCAAACAGTAAGGTTACTGAGGACATATGAAAGAAAGAAATTATAATAATGAATCATGGCATCTAAACCTAGAAAGAAGCCTTGAAAAGTGGTGAGTTAATGCATTGTTCAAACGGCACAAAAGAACAGTTGTTATAGTAAATGAACTGAAAAACAGGAAGTTCATTGAGTTCTCAAGTAAATAAAACCCTATGTAACCTTCCCCTGCAATCCTTCAAAGATGCTGGACGGGGTGACCTTAACCATGTAATGTAGCTTGAATTGTCATGAATGTTTCTCAAAAGGCTCACCATTGATTTACTTTACACAGTCATCATGTGAATTTACTCACTTACAATCTCTTAAAAATAGATCCATTCAGAAAAGCAGGGTACAGCGGCGGTACAACAACTATATCCCCTTTTATTTTAAAGCATTTTAAAATGTTTTAATGCACCAAACCGAAAAGCAAAACATCATTCAAACTAAACAAGTTATTAAAGTACCATCCTTAAGTGCTATTTTATCTCTTTGCTTATTATTCTCTCAACAGAAATAAAGCAGAAATCATATTACCAAATTTGAATGCTAATACATTTCCAGGATAATGTGAACAGGAAACAAATAGAATCTTGAAACACCATCTCAAATGCTCTTCAGAAAACTGTTAGGAGGGCAAAAAGTCCATAAAGTAAGGCACAAGGGTAGGCAATAAGAAGCTGTTGTCCTTCCATGCCCAAGGCTGAACTGAAGATTTTGGAAGCTGAGAGACTACACCAGCCAACGATGACCAGAGCCAACACAGTTCCAAAGGTGCCCCTATAGCAAAGACAAAAGAGATGATTACCTTATATCAAGAGAAAAGGAGATTATTGTTTCAGAGCTGCCTCTGAAATGTCCTTGGTACAATATTTATAACTACTTTCTCCATTTGCAAAATGAGGGTGAAGAACTGTATGAAGTCAAAGGCTTCGGCCAGCTTGAAAATTTGGAAGTCAGAGTCCCCATCAGAGGTAAACATTTTATACTTCAGTAAAACTTGAACTAATAGGAGTACAAAAATTCACCTGCAATTACCCTCATCTGTCAATATTCAAATCCCAACGCCTGAAAATCTTTTATAAAAACTCTGCTTAGGTTTCTCTTTAATAGTTACAGATTCATTTTCCTACACTATCTTCCCAAATTGGTGCACGGTATGAGGCAGAAAGATAACTGGACTTGCTTTCCAGCAGGGGGCCTCGTCCCCACTGCGCCCAGTTCCGCTTTTCAAGTTTCTGAGATAGCAAAGCCGACATTGTTCAAGTAAGGAACACAAATATGTGTGTGGCCTCCCACCTCATCGCTGAAGATTCCTTTTGTAGGTGTATTGTGGATTTTTTAGAGTATTGGAATGGATTTGTTCAAATTGATATCTTCAAAAATAACCGTGGAGGCAATTGGCTCTTTAAGAAGAAATGGGCAAATAAGGTAGTTAAATCTAGCCACCATGGGGATAAAAGAGCAGATATGGGAGTAAAGAGTGAATTTCTTTCCTTATGTGCAAAAAAGAATGCATTATTTAGAAAAATAAGCTATAAGATCTACGAAAGATCGCAAGATATCTAGTCCCCAGCTTTAGATCAATGAAGTGACTTGAGGAAAATTACACAGTGAAATGGGCATTAGGTCAAGATCTCTTAATTCCTAATGGCACATTGCTCCTTTCACCATCAAACTACACTGTCTCACTCGATCCTGGTATAATCTGAAGTTGAGAATTATGTTTATTATTTGTGAAAATGACAAAAATTTTACTTTTAATAACTGAGCCAAAGAAAAACAAATGAAAAACTGTACAGTATAGCTTATGATGCTTTGGATTATAAATAAACCAAAAATATTTCAAGTGCACTCTAATACATATGATATGCATTGGTTTAATTAATATCTATCAGGAATAATTTATAGGTCAACCTAATATGCAGGTTTTTACGAACAAAACTGTAAAATTATATATGATTGATTTGAATGATATAGTAATATGCCCAAAAAGGAAATTTCAGTGTAATAGCCTTAGGGGTTGGATCATTTACTCTCCTTTAATATGATTTAAAAGATTTCTAAATCATCCTTTATCATTTCAGAATGAATATCGAAAAAAGGTCCAGATTTCTGATGATTTTCAAAATCTCATTTTAGTTTTTATTTTCTTCCCCTAATAATCTAGAGTCATTTGAGATGCTCCAAGCCTTAACTTTGCTGGAAATAATGTTTTAAACTTAAAATTTTTAGATGGTAAATCATTATAGCATTCTTTGGCAGAAGCATTTAACAAAATAGAAGTTGTAGAACTAAATTCTGTATTAACATGTCAAATATCTGTACCAAACAACATAGTAAATGGAAAAGCTTGCTAAAGAACCCGCTTGGGATTCTCTCTCTCCCTCTCCCTCTGCCCCTTTCACTCGAGCTAAATAAATAAATAAATAAATAAATAAATAAATAAATAATAAATAGAGACCATTTAAAACAAAGTAGCATTTCCAACTAAGTCACTCTCAATAATGTTATGAAAAAAAATTATATGAGATATCTAAACAAAATTTTTAAAGGCTCTCCTAAAATGTCTACCTCTGACGCTGGTATTCTTTATATAATATGCTATCCAATGTAGCGTTAATAACCTAAAATGTGGATCATCCAAAAAAAACGCAAATTGTGCCTCCTTGGATATAGAAGAATGAACACTGATGGCAAATGTTTATTGGGTTCAGAGCATGTAGGGGACAAAGGATTATGTAATTACTTGCTCTCCCCAAACCATGGTAGTGATGTGCATATGCCCTGGGAAACTGCCCAACAGAAACATATCTACTGGATCCTCATTAATAGTTTTGAATTGCAAATCCTAACTTCCGAGAAAGTAAAAAAGAAAAAAAAATCTATTGGCTGAGCATATATGCTGTAAAGTTCTCCAGCATTAATAGCCTCATCAGGGCTCCTGGGAATTCCTCACTGCAAGGAGCCCAGCTGAGAAAGAACAGTTGCCTGCCGCCTAGAAGGCAGAGTGCCTGGGAGCTGAAGCAATTTGTCAATGCTCACCAGGCACTTCCTCTTCCAAAATCAAACAAGTGAATTTTCTGTCGCTGTTCTATTAGCCCGGACAATAGTTCATATTGAAGAAGGCAACAACTTCCAAAGTGCCACTTTCACAGATAACTTGGTTTAATTTATTGTTTAAATCATCCAAATAGGAACAGTACCTGAGCCAAAACTGACCTCTTTCCGGAATCTGTCTGTAGCTTTTAATAGCCAAAGTTTCCCCAATTCCATTCCCAAAAAGATCAGAAAGAGGTTAACTGTTACCCTGGTGTGGCAAGTTTGAGAGAGGACTGTGCATGTGGGGTCCATGAGCGCACGCAGACACTTACTGCAGTGAAGAGAAGATGGCGCAGCTGGACAGGATGACCATAGGGAGCAGGCAGTAACCCAGAACACTCGCCACGCAGCCGTAAGATGCCCCTGAGGAGCTCATCAGGTTTAGCAAGGTGTGAATCCCTAGGCAACCTAGGGCACTCATGCCATACACATAACCAAACTGAACTTTTCCTGCCTGAAACAATGGGAAGAACACAGGTGAACACACAACAAACATCAAGAGGAAATTGGAATGTCAACAGAGCCGAGAGCATTTTAGAATCAATCAGCCCAACACTGTTTCATGTCTTTCTCAGGTACAGCCATCAGGAGACTGGGAGTTCTGGAAAAAACACTGGCTATCGTAGGAATTCGGGTCCTGAAAACAAACATTACTGATTATATTTGGGGTGGCACATGCATGCCACAGAAAAGATGAAAAATTTCTAGGTGTTTTTTTAATCATAGATCACCTATTAGATGTACAAGATATAAGTAAGAATATATTTTCTCCCCCTATTTGTTAAATAATTAAATGAACTAATTAATTAATGAAAAAGATTCCAATTTCATCTTGAAGATTTTACAAGGCAAATTAGTAATGTTAGCAAATATCTATAGGATTTACTGTTAGATCCTATTCTAAGCATTTCACATGTACTAAATTATTTAATCCACACAACAACTTTATGAGATAGGTACAATTATTATACTCATTTTACCCATGAGGAAACTAAGGTGCAGAGAATATGTAACTTGCCCAAAATAAAATAATGTTAAGTGGTGGAACTTGGCTTTGAACCTAGTCAGTTTTGCTCTAAAGTTAGATCCTGGACATCTATAGGAGCTCTCACAAGTCTTAAGATAATGGGACTTACTTAACCTAGCATATCCTAAACTTATTTGACCACAGAATCCTTTGTTTTCTTAATTTTTATTACCAGTTTAACTGAACATACCTTATGAAAAGCTGGTTTATATAAACCGACTGGTAATGAATCATAAAAGAAGTACTGTTAAAGGGAAATCAGTAGTGTTCAGGATACAACACTGATTTTCTGAGGACTCATAAAAATAGCCATCTCCCACAGGCACTAGGGATGGGGAGCTGAAATAGTCCCATTAAACTCACCCAGAGAAAGTCACAGACTACTGTTGATTCAACAGGGGATATTTTAATGTTTGCTACCCGAGGATGCCAAAGCTCCAGTAAAGAACGCATTTAGTTTTTCTATTTACATAAAGCTGATTAGAAATTCTGGATAAATATTGAATAGGTGGACTCTGTTTTTCATGGGAATCGGGCAAAACAATGAAGGATCTGATAAATTCAGAGAGTGAGCTTTCTAGCTGTCATGTTTTCTTCTCCATGGCAGTTATCTGTACCGTCTTTATATCTTACAGAGTAAAGAGATATTTACTTTGCAATTAATTAATGGAGAATATTATGACCATTTTAATGTTCAAAATTGTCTAGCTATTTTGAATTCTTCTGCCTCTACACAGATGGGGAGATTGGTCACTACCAAGTCCTTTCACAAAATGTCCCTGGGCTATGCTTGCAGAATTCTCTCCTGCATTAGCCATAACGAGTTCTTATCGAGTAACTTTTGTATTCTCACGGCTATCTTGTGAAATAATACTAATAATGCTAATGGACATGCTTAAGAATCACCTCAGTTATTGCTCTAATGGGTGAGTTTGCTCCACTTGGAAAATAGTGACTATTTAAAATCACTTTAATGGATTAGAGAAACATCCTACTTAATATTTTAATTGGATGGGCTAATTCTGAGGTAGCAACAGTTGTAATGGTGAAGGGCACTTCCTCACAACCAAAGGACACAGAGCTAGACCTTCCTGACCCCAAGCAGTTTTATAAATAGGGTGGGGTATACACAGAGGGTGGACAAAACTAATTTGATAATAAAACTGTCCCTTTCGATATCAGTTAGTGACTTTTCTCTTCATCTCTTTTCTTGTTAGTTTATCCATTCTAAGTTGTAATTCCATTTGGCAGGGGCCACCGCCATTTTTAATTTGTTTCAAATTCTAAAAAAGGGCTTGTAACTGAAATGAAAGCAAATGTTCCATTTCTTCTTAACCTCAAAACTTTACTGGTCCTCCTTGTACCATCTTCGTTACTATATCTGGATTTGAAATACTCGTTATTCTTCTGATTATGCTTTTACGTTGGTCATGCATGTTCCTTTTCCAGATTATACTCTTAGATCTACTGGAAAAATTAAATGGAGCCATACTTCTAAACCACTTATCTTCTCTGTTTTGGGGGTGAAAATAATTTTGAGAGCAAGAATACAACTAAGTTTATGCTAACTGTTTGAGGCTGTCCTCTCTGGTTTGCCTTCTTCAACATGAAGAAAGTCCAGTAAAAGATATTGTGTCATGCCTTATGTCAGCATAAATCATAAAAATGATAAGTATATAACTATAAGTTTTATGCCTCTGGAGAAAATGAACAAGTTGAATATTGTTTTGGATTTAGTTTTGCTTTCTCTAGTATAATGCATATTCCAGCCCATAAACTTTTCTTTTACATTTTAATTCTAGATATCCAGGGCATGGTTAGTTTAGCTTCAGACGGTCTCTGAGTGAAATCTGACTTCATTAGTATATACTTGGGTGATTTTTTTGTTGTTTTTGGTCCTTATTGCTCTACATGTGTTAGAATCAATTCTGAAGTAATCATGTCTAATGGTAAAATTAAACTGATAATGCCTGCTTAAAATGTTTCAGAAAATATGCACTTTCACATATTCCTCCAAATTTTAGAACTGAAAGGAACTTACATAAACGTTTTTTGTCTTCAAAATGAAGAAATGAAGAAATAGGAAACAAAAATTTCAAGATCATACCTAGAGGCAAAGTTAAGGGTACATCCAATTTTCTCACTTCCAGTTGAGTTCTTTGCCTATATTGCTTTGTACTTAAAAAAGAGGATATTTAAATAATTCCAACTAACATTACACACCCCAAAGAGATCTTAATGGGATTAATGTTTTCCTTTAAGGAAATGGTAACATTTTCTACAAGAAAACAAACAGTTGTTATATTAGAAATCACTTGAAAAAGAAATATGGGTTAATATATTAAATTGATTGTTTCTATTTGATTAATTGACATGGTATTAACTTAGTGTAGCTAAGATTATCAAATTACTGTGACAAAGACAGAAGGGAGGTTAGAGACTAAATTAAAACTCTAGTTGATATAGTGTTTGATTTACAGAGTACTTGCATTTGCTGTAGTTCAAAGGAAGAAATAAGATGCTATCACGAAATACTATTTTATTGGATAAATATGATGTGATTATTAATCATATCACCATGCAGAAACTAGATTGCTATCAGTATTTTGATTGGTATAAAGTAAATTAATAAAGAGTGAAAATTTATTTAGTTGCAAATACATTTTACATCTACTTTTGAAAACTGTAGCTACATTGGAGAAAAAACACTTAATGGAAAGTGGATAGCCAAGAGATAGAGAAGTGGACTGAACAGTTATTTTAAGGGCTTTTCCTAGAATTTTTAATTTCCTGTATTCTTTCTCCTGTCAAGTTTATCTCTTTGTGCCTTAATGAAACTACACTTTTCAGACTGGCCCGACCATCTTTTTCATCCTCTGTTTTTAACATATGGTCATTACCTCCTTGGTTTAAAATCATAGACTTTTCTCTTTTTCTTCTTTTTTCTTTAAATGAAACATTTTTCTAAAGTATGAGCTAAAATGTCTTCTAAACTTAGCTTGGGTGGAAATGTGTTTTTCTTTACTTCTTTGGGGACTCAATCTCATTACTCCAGATTTAAAGAAAGAAAGAGGCCCATACACAAGACAAATGGTAAAGTCAGGGGGGGAAATTGCCTACATTACAAGCAGGAAGCTCAAATAACAGAGAAATATACAGATTGAATAAAGAAATCACTGGTTATCATTGCAAAGTAATGTACTCATAATAACCTAACCAGAAACAAGGCGACTCATCTCTTACTCATACCTCACAGAGTATTGGAAATATTCTATAGGTACACCCCAGCAAAGAAAATGATGAGCAAAGAGAAGGGGTTTCTCTGGTGTCACAACAGAAATGTCACAGAAAACAAGAAATAAAATTTGGGCCTCTATTTCCCAAATCCATGTGTTCCTTCAAATATTTCAGATTGACAATCTTTTCTGAATAACAAGAAAGACATAAGGGATCGCCTGCTCTGTTGAAAACTTGCTTGGTGATTTGATTTTTGAAATTCTGTTTACATTTATATTTTATCTGTCCTAATACTTGAGGGCCATTTCTCTTTGTCACTAGGGTTCAATTAACTATGTCTCTCTCACCCCCCCCCAAAAAAAAGTGTAGTTATGAATTAAACAATTTACACTTTATAAAGTAACACATTTTCTTCTGTTTTAACAAACACTTCTTTGAAAACGACACTTGAAAGGACACACATTAAAATCTGGCGCTTGCCGCTATTACCAGAAGCAAGGTAGCTCCTAGAGTGATACAGAACAGGATGGGCCCAGTGAGGTCCGTTTCATTCATAATGCTGCCATCTGCTGGCTTCAGCGGGTTTAACACGGTCAAGGTTTTTTGCCATATGTGATCAAAATTAATTCCAAGTTCTGCAAAAAGAAAAAAAAAGGTAAAAAAAAAGGTAATAATACAAACATAAAAAACAAACATGAATAATATTTACTTAAATTTAACATATCTCATCAATTTACTTCGCACTTTAATCTGATTGTTACACCTTCAAAATCTAAAGTTCTATGCAATATATAGTTAATTAAAAAAAACAAAACAAAAGCAAAAACAACAAAAAAAGATTTGTTGTTCCCAAACAAGGAACTAAAGAAATATTTTAGAGAAATAATTACACCAAGGAAAAATTTCCCTGCCTTATGCACCAAATATAAGCTTAAAATCTAGTTGAAAATTGGGAAATAGATGTTCTACAACAAAAAATAAAATAAAATAAAATAAAATGGTAGCTAACAGACCGAAAGTCTCATCCTATTGCTTATTTAGATATTTCCTTTTCCCCCATTTTCCCTTGATAACACTGTTAGGAGTTAGTTAGACAGTTAGGCAGTCAGGGCCAGGGTCCCCAACAAGAAAATATGGAGTCAGGACAGCTAAAACAGCACTAACATCCCGTTTTGCAGCTTAAACAGGACTACACTAGCATTCTGCTTTGCAGCCTTTGCAGAAATGACTTCTGCAAAACATCCTAAAATAAGACAATTAGCCACAAACCATCTGTCATTATCACAGGCAGTGGGCAATTAAGACATAAGCCCCAGTTGTCAGCAAAAAGAAACCATCAGTATGTTGACATTAACCTAATAGGTAGATGGATACCTGACCAAAGCCCTGACTGGCATGACTCGGCACACCCTGATTGCTTAAGATAGTTCTGCAAAAGAGCTCATAAAAACCCCTAAATTTAGAAACTCCAAGGGCAACCCTCTTGGGCCCCCCACCCTCTCCAGGAGCTTTATACTATCACTCAATATACTTTGCTTTGCTGCCCACCACTCTTCTGGTCTACCTCTTCATTCTTCGAAGCGGTGTGACCAAGAACTGTGGGAACTAAAGGCAGAAAATCCTGCAACACTTTTGAAATCATATCATACTTATATCAAACATGGTATAATTGTTTAATTGGCAGTATTATCTAAACTAAAGGTATTTAGCCCAGGTCTGGGATTTTATTTCCACCCTGCCTGATGACAAAAGCAGTTCCATGCTAACTGCCTGAACCTCCACAAAGGAGAAAAGAGGATGGCTCTTTCGTGCGCCCATATTTTAATAAGGTCAGTGCTAGTGTGGTTGAGTCTGTGTACCCAAAGATTAAATTCTTGAGACAAGTTAACCTTTCCCTTTTATTAGTGGTGGTGGTAGAATAAAATATTCCAAATCAGTGGTGCTCAGTGTCCTTGAGTCCAAATTCATTTTTGAAATACCTAATTTTTCCCCCAATGCCTTGTTTTTAAGTAATTCTGACTGCCACCTCACAGACCCTTCTGCTAGATCCTGCCCCTCTTACATTTTTATTTAAAAATTTTTTTAAAAAACCCAGCCATCTGACATCCACTGAATACAGAAATAAATATTAACACCACATCAGTTTCTTTTCTCACCAGTTCTATAAAGATAAACATTAAGATGTATCTTGAGTAGAAAAAAAGAACATTCAAAAAGGAGAAGAACATGACTTTATTAGGAACCAATAATCAAGCTGGCTACTCTCCTTCTATCATTTTAAATTTGAATAAGAGTAAGGCAGAGGCCCAGAATAATTAGAGATAAACTACTGTAAAGAACAGTGCATTTCAACTAAAAAGAATTGAATGGGGCTTTTTTGTTTGTTGTTGTTGGTTTTTTTTACTGTTTTCACTGAATTCTGCTGTGAGCTCTACAAAATTTGTATGCATTAGTCTTACAGACATGTAATGAGGCTAGGACTATTATTTTATTCCTATTTTGTGCATCAGATGGCTGAGGTTTTGAGATATAAAGAATTTGTTCAAAGCCACAGAAGTAGAAGCAGAAAATATAGGTTTCAACACTGGAGAATCTGATTCAAGAACCCATGTTTCCTCCCCAAGACAAACAAACCAATTACAAACTGGGCAGAGGACCTGAATAGACATTTTTCCAAAGAGGACATGCAAATGGCCAACAGGTACGTGAAAAGGTGCTCAACATCACTAGTCCTCAGGGAAATGCAAATCAAAACCACAATGAAATACCACCTCACACCCATTAGAATGTTATTATCAAAAAGACGAGAAATAAGTATTGGTTAGGATGTGGAGAAAGGGGAACCCTTGTGCACTCTTGGTGGGAATTTAAATTCATGCAGCCACTGTGGAAAATAGTATGGAGATTCCTCAAAAATTAAAAAAAATAAATAAATAATAGGGCTCTGGCATTCCAACCGCCCCACTGTGGCTCTTCCCAGGCCAGGCTGACAACAGGTCCACTTACAGCTGGAGGACACGGGCTCCTAGAGATGGTGGCTTTAGCACGGAGCCCTGCAGGTCAGTCCCCAGGGCAGCAATGGGTGGCAGCCAGAGGCTATGACCTGAGCCCTGAACCTGGCCAGTTTAAAAAGAAAAAAGAAAAAAAAAAAAAAGAACTACTATAGGATCCAGCTTCTGGATATATACCCAAAGGCAATGGAAACAGGGTATCAAAGAGATATATGAGCTCCCATGTTCAATGCAGCATTTTTCACAATAGCCAAGACATGGAAACAACCTAAATGTCTGTCAGTGGATGAACAGATAAAAAATATGCGGGATATACATATGATGGAATATTCATTCATGAGAAAGAAGGAAATCCTGCCATTTGCAACAACATGGATGGACCTTGAGGACATTATGTTAATTGAAATAAAGAAAGAAAGACAAATACCGTGTGGTATCATATGTGGAGTCTGAAATCAAGGAGAAAAAAGAGTCACCTCATAGAAAGAGAGTAGAAAAGTGGTTAGCTGAAGGTGGGAGAAACAGGAAGAGGTTGGCATAAAGGCGCACACACACACCCCACACAAAACAAAACAACAATAAAAAAACAAAAATCTTGCTTTTAACCATATAGCTATGACATATATGTCAATGTGTATCTAATCTCATAATGGTTGTATTTTTTTTTTTAATTGAGCCCAGTTCTCCCATGTGAAGGGTTTTTTCCCTAAATCATTTGTATGAGGCATTGAACTTCCCTTCCCAGGATTTAATGATCATCTTTGGTCAGACACAGAGTGACACCTGTGCTACCCCACACAGAACACATAACACCTGCCATCCCGCATGTCTGACATTCTATACACAGAATACCACATGGACTTTAATGCCTGCCATGACACAGGGGGGTCGTACTCTAACAGGGACTTAGACATCTTCAAAAGTTTGGACAGACACGGGTCGACACTGCAGTAGTAAGGATATTTTTTCACTCATTTCATATCCAGGTTGGCAATTGCTATCCCTAGCTTGAAAAGAAAGAATTTGACTGGTTAATAGTGAGTAAATCATGTACATTTCAACTTCCACGCTGCATCCTTTTTATTATCACAGTACAGTTATATAATTCTTTTTTTTTTTTTTTTTTTTTTTTAGATTTTTTTTTTTAATTTATTCATTTGAGACACAGAGATACAGAGAGAGTGAGAGAAAGCATGAGCAGGGAGAGAGACAAACAGGCTCCTTGCTGAGCCAGGAGCCTGATGCGGGGCTCGATCCCAGGACCCTGGGATCATGACCCGAGCTGAAGGCAGACGCTTAACCATCTGAGCCACCCAGGTGCCCCTACAGTTATATAATTCTTAATGAACATACACTTTGAGGAGATGAGCAGTTCAACAAGCTTAAAATGAAGTTAGAATGTCTAATCTGATTTTTAAAAAGCAGAAGATTTTTAAAATTGAGAAATATTGTCGTTTAAACTAATTTCAGCTAAGCCTTATGTTGTTTTCAAACTTTATTTTCAATTAAGACATTTATCTTAGCAATATGTTTTCAGCATTTACCACAACAAAGTGGCCTTTAATTCAAAATACCTTTTTTTCCTCAAAAAGCAAAATAATTATTCCTGAAGAAACTCAAATGAAAAATGCCTTGTGAGACATTATTACTGATTTCAAACATTTATTTGATGGCATAATTAACTTCTGCACGTGTTCAACATTGAGTCATGAAAACAGTGAGTGAACATAAGACCTACTAAATATTATCATACCAAAAAAAAGATTTTGTGTTTTCTACCAAAATACATCTTCATAATATTTTGTTTTTCAAATTTATTACAAGTTATGCAAATGAGATTATAAGTATCTATTAATTGTAGATAACCTAATATAATACCTTATACAAGGTAAAGGATGAAACTGCTGTGAAATTTGAATGTAAAAGTTATTGTTTTGCTGTCATCTAGTGGTAGTAAAATATATGATATATATGCTATAAAAATGAATTAATATCTTTGTTTTCTATGCAAATTGTGGCACTGGCCTTTTAAATATAAACATCAGGCTGTGCTACAAATGTAAGTACTGAATATCACAGTAATTTTTCTGGTTTGACAGACTTGAATTGACTATTATTCTTCAAGATACGTTTGTTAACATATTGACTGTATATGATCAAATAGCAAAAGTTATCATTCTTACATAAAACCACCAAACAAGTCTTTTAGACAACAAAGTATTTAAGGAATAAAGAAGCACATTTTCAAATAACGTATTTTTGTGCAAGGGATATTAATTATTATAGCTTCATAATGTGATACCCTGTTTGGTGTATGCTCAATAAAAACTAGCAAATGACATTTATCACCTTATCCTAGGAACCCTGCCTGTGGCTTTTTCATATCTTTGAAACAGATGAGGCTCGAGGCTTTCACAAATTCATCCAGCCTGAAGAACGTATTGAATAAGCATCTAGAAATTTCATAGATTCAAAATGCAAAATTATATTAGGTGCAATCTCTTGTATCTCTAATACACTAGCAACTTGGTGGGGACAATCACAAAGAGATTTTTAATGAATCAAAAATTTAAGTGCAAAACAAAAAGATAATTTAAAAATTTAAGAATGTACAAAAGGACATAAACAGCACCGAGAGCTGGAGAAATATATTCTAAACAAAAGAGCAAACAGAAAGAAAATTTACCAAGAAAAATATTGTAGAGTTGAAAACATAAGTATTAAAATTTCCATATGCTTTAATATCCTATTAACAAATTAGATGGCAAACACCATCTAGGAAAAAAAATGTTTGCAATACATATTCCAGGTAATCATTAAATATCTTTACCATATAAATATCCTTAAAAACAAACAAGGAAGGGAAAAATCTTAAGATTCCAATAAGAAATCTGACAAAGAATATGAAAAACAAGAATAGTCAATAAACATGAAAAAAAAAGTATAACTTTTCTAGTAACCAAGAACTACAAAGTATTGCTTTTTACCCATCTAATTAACAAAGACATCTCATATTCTACTATGATGGTGTAGGGGATCATGCTCTTCTAGATCAGCTTGGCAATATAAATACCTTTTGACCCAGTAATCCCAGTGTTATGGATCCATCCTAAGGACAGACTCTGTAGAGATGAAAGTTATTTACTTTGATGTTTGCCAAAGCATTACTTATTATAAGGAATAGCCTTTAAGGTGAGTTTAAGTTATGGTACTTTTATATAATAAAATATTATGAAGCCATTCTATATCACATTTTCAAATAATATTTAATGACTTTAAAGAATACATGCATAGAAATACTTTTGGTATAAAGTAACTTTTTTAAAAGAATTTATTTGTTTATTTGATAGAGACACAGCAAGAGAGGGAACACAAGCAGGGGGAGTGGGAGAGGGAGAAGCAGGCTTCCCGCTGAGCAGGGAGCCTGATGCGGGGCTCAATCCCAGGACCCTGAGATCATGACCTGAGCTGAAAGTCATGAGCCGAAGGCAGATCTTAACGACTGAGTCACCCAGTCGCCCCAGTATAAGGTAACTTTAAAAACTACAAAATATGGGGCGCCTGGGTGGCTCAGTCAGTTAAGTGTCTGCTTTCAGCTCAGGTCATGATCCCAGGGTCCTGGGATTGAGCCCAGCATTGGGCTTCTTGCTCAGTGGGGACCCTGCTTCTACCTCTCCCTCTGCCTGCTGCTTCCCCTGCTTGTGCTCTCTCTCTCTCTTTCTCTCTGTCAAATAAATAGATAAAATCTTTAGAAAAAAAGCTATAAAACTTTATAGCCATTGTATGATCCAACTTTCATTTTTAAGTATTCATAAATACATACATATTCAAAAAATATTGTATTTCATTTTTAAGCGTATATACTTAAAATATATACACACTTACGTAAAATATTTACATATATGTATTTCATACATACACACTCATAAAAATAGAATAAAATCTGGAGTAAAATACATCAAGTCATTAATGGAAGTCATATCACAGAGACAAAATTTTAGGTGGTTTTTATATTTTTATTCATATATTTCTCTATTTGCTGAATTTCCATATTGAATATAGGTAAATTGTATAAAAACTGATAGTTTTTTTTTTAAGTAGAGATGTTGGTGGAATCAAGGAGAATGTTTAATGAGGATAACTTATAATTTTCAGATATTGATTATTATTGCAGAGGCAAACTGGAATGAATTGGTTAAACATAACTGATCCCAAAATCTAACTGGCTTCTAAAGAGCCAACAAACCTATGATATAATTTTCTGTGCTTTTCTGAGTGGTTTAAATCTTTCTTTTTTTTTTTTTTTAATTTTGAAGACAAAGAAAGAATGTTTTAATATCAAGTGGTTGGCTCTGTTCATATGAGGCAAACACTGATCTTTTGGTGTAAAATATTGGGAATTTTAATCTAGCCCTTTTCACTTGGCCATATATAAAGGGGTGAGAGCATAACTGGTAACTATTCATATAGTCATACTTCTCCTTGGCTCTTAAATTTAAATCTACTTGAGTTTTAGTTTTCTAGCCCCTATGCTTCTGGCATCAATGTTGATTTGCTATAAGAGCAAAAGTAGCAGATGTAGGCTGGATTAAAAAAAGAAAAAAAAAATCAATGAATGGAACATCCCTGAAATCCCTGAAGGACCTTCAGCTGCAAAAGTCCACCGGTTTCCTTGCCACCAGCAGTGTTATTTACTGGAATCATATATTCCTCCCCACTTAGCCATACCTAGCTGAGATGAGGGGGCTCCTCTGAGCCAAGGGAAAAAAAAAAAAAAACTGGCTTGTCTCCATGACAATAAAGAAATATTGAGAAACTACCCCCTAGGCTCCCAGGCATCATAGCAGAAGATACAATATGCTGTTATGAAGTAGCTTCATTAACTGGGGTAGGGAAGGGTCGTTACTTTGATACAACCACTCTGCTAAAAGATGTGTTCACTGTTGTCTGGACCCCAGTCAGGGAGTCCACACTTTAACAAACCGAAGAAACATTTAATAACTGCATTTAATAGCACAGCAATGGCAACACATCTACTTCCAGTTTTCCCCACACAAGCATGAGACAAACTTCCAATGGTTTATGCACCTTAGTTTGGCAGACTTGTTTATACATGGAACGATCGCACATAAAACATTGTACACGGCATGCTGACAGTGCACATAAAGTGCTGATTATTGCTATTATTCTTCTAGCTGATCACACACTAATAGCACTTCCTTAACTTATCTTCTAGCAAAGGAGGCTCTTCATCAAAACTGTCAACGTAAGAAGATTGTGAATAATAATCCGGGTTGGATGCTGGCTGAAAAAATTGTCCCTCGCAACCTGATGACATGAGCATCTCTGGTGGGACAAAGACAAGCTGAGGCTGCTCGCTGGCTTGTTGTCTAGAGAAAGAAAAATACTGATTTTTATACATCTCAGAATGGGATATCATGATGAATCGCAGAAGGAAACTACAATTCTCCTTCTATGAGTTCTTCTAGCTTTTGTGGTTATTTACCCATGAAAGAAGTAACTTGCTTAAAATTTACCTTTAATTAAAAAAATGAAGTAACTGGTATGAGAAGGTTCTAGAAGAAAGATCCATACCAACTAATAATTATTGATTATGTACAATGTGCTGGAAACTTTCCCCTCACATTTTCTCACATAATGACTACTCTGTAAGGTAAAAACTGTAGTTTTAATCCCATGTTACAGATAAAGAAACAGAGGTTCATGGAGACTGAAGGACTTGCCCAGTGTCACAAAATAATACTTCAGGTGTTGGACTCCTAAGTGAAGCTGCCTGAGCAGTGCGCAGACTACATGATGTTGCTTTTTTACTGATTTCCAGGGGCAATCATCAAACATGACATTCCCTATAAATCTGTGGAAGCCATAAGTAAAAATCACAATTTTAATAGTAGAGTCAATTCATAGGAAAAAACAAATACATAAATTGACCTTCTAGCTCTGGCCATTCCCAGACAATTACTGCCAATTATCTTTGAGTACCTAGAAGGATTCTACATCTGGCCTAATGTCCTTCTTTTGAAATATGCAATTTAGTTTTGTTGAAACATGATACTTTGATACTTCCTTGACCACATTTTTATTGGTTTTTCATTTCACCATTTGTGTGAGAAAGCTGGAAAACAACACTCAGTACATAATTTCTTAGAGCTAGAGAAAAGAAGGAAGGAAAAAAAGAAGTATATGAGGTTACTTCATCATTTTAAATTGTTTTTACCTGAAGGAAGGGGAAGACACATAAAGAGTTGTCCTTATTAACATGTTTCAGTTTCTTTCATCAGAACCCCTTAGGCTAAGCTAAAAACACAGCTCGGGATTCTGAACTTTGCAGCTCCCTGTGATCTCTCTGTGTTAAAATATTTACAAAATGGCTTTTCATACTTTCCTTCCAACATTAATCTTAATATGAAGTCTAAGAATAACATATTCAACTTCCCTTATATGAGTAAGCCTGACAGAGATAATAACCTTCTCTTGGAAAATAAAGCTACCAAAATAAAGATATATGCATTTAATCATTCACTAATTCAACCATAAGCTCATTAAGGGCAAGGACCTGGTGTAATCTTTCTTGAATCCTCCACAGCATATGTTGATTACTGTTATTGTTCCCTTAGCCATGAGGCATATTCCTAACCTTTTTTTTTTTCTTTTTCTCAGCAAAATAGAACCACTATCAAAAGTACTGGTAGAAATGAATTATAAATAAGAAACTGAATGGCCTGTTGGTTGATGAAAAGCCCCCCTTGATCCATATTTTTTTTTAATGTAAGCATTTCTAGAAGTATAAAAGGGGAAAATGATTGACTTAATGGGCCAGCATCTAACCAAGACTATTTCATGAACAAACTGGCCTAGCATCACCATAACTCAGGCCCAGGTCTGACTAACCAGGCTTGAGGAAAGGTAACTTTCACAATTACTCCCTGCAAAGCAATTTCCATGAAGGAGGGAATTTGGCATAGGTGATTGACCCAACCCCTGCAAAGAGAAAAACACATTAAAAAAAAAAAAAAAATGTGCCCATTACCAGCTAGATCCCATCCCTTTCTCTTTCCTTCCTCTCTTTCTCTGCTCCTTCATCCAGCAAAACTTCTTCATCAGGAGCTTGGGCTCTGTTGTCCTTATTATAATGGAGGCATAATATTAAAATTTTCCCAGCACTTATTTAAGAAAGTATAATTTCAAAATCTGTCCAACAAAGGAAACCTCAAAAGCTTTTATCTACAAAAATTACCATGGTCACCTGCCATCACTGTCTGAGTTAAAATTCTCTCTTTTTATCTTATAACTTTGTACATGTTGACTGTAACATTTTATACTACATCTCAATAAACAAAATCTAAGCAATACCAATATAGTCACATGATTAGTCCACAGTTCTACCCAACAAACTCTGTAAATAAACCCAATTCTCGGGTTTTAGGCCTTTTTCTGAAAATTGCAATGAACAACCATAATTTTATTTAACCATGTATTTCTTTTTTCTTTTTTTATTAAGTTTTTAATTTTAGTTCCAATATAGTTAACATACAGGGTTATATTAATTTCAGGTGTACCGTATAGTGACTTAACAATTCTATGCATTACTCAATGCTCATCATGATAAGTGTGCTCTTAACCATTTATCTTGAACACTTTACTAATTGCTTTGTCAACCCCATAGCCCTGAAATATTTACCTATTAAAGGCAATTGCATGAGTTAGATTAGTGTACGCAATACTTAAGATGGTAAGGTTATATCATATCTATATTTCATGTGGTAATGGGAGTTTTGCAGAGTATACCAGCAAAATATTCCTCTTCTCCTTGATTACACAGCATCTTAATTAGCTCCATGAGAAGATGCATATTGAAATTTTGATGATATCTAACTCAGCACATCATTCCAGATGAAACAAATGTCAACCGAATTAGACCAAAAGAAACACCAGACTCTGGCTGGTAGCGTTTAAACATTCACTTTGTTAGTAGGCATCTCTTCTTCCTGTAAAAATTACTTAAAACAATTCTGAGATGACTGCAAAAGATTCCTTTAGGATAACTGGCAACATCCTTGGTCATACTACTCTTCTTTTGCTTCCTGACTCTGTGGGGGTTACACTTCTGCTTGTAAAAACAGTCCAGTGATAGAATTCATCCTAAAGCAAGGCCAGTGGTAGCCCACATGCCTCTGGAGCTAGACCGCCTGTATTCAAATCCCAGTTCTAGAATCTTAGGCAAATTACGTCACATCTGTGCCTTGACTTTGTCATCTGTAAAATGAGGATAATAATAGAACTCACAGAACAAACTAGTGGTTTACTAGAGGCAAGGAGGTTTGGGGGATGGACAAAATAGGTGACGGGGATTAAAAAGTACAAACTTCTAGTTATAAAATAAGTAAGTCATGGGATGACAAGCACAGCATGGGAATATGGTCAATAATACTGCAATAATGCATGGTGACAGATGGTAACTACACTTACCATGATGCACATAGATTAATGTATAGAATTGTCTAATTACTAAATTGTACACCTGAAACTAATATAACATTGTATGTCAACTATACCTCAAAAAAATGTGAACCAGTAAGAACCAAATAAAAAAAGTATTAGTCAATATCAAAGTTGAACAGGGCTTAAGGTTCTTCTACCAATTATACCCAAGCCATAAAAAAGTCTGCTATATGATAATGATGATAATAATAATAATAATAATAATAATGGACCTCATAAGATTATTGTAAATTAAATTAGCTGAAATAAGTAAAGCACTTAGAATAGCATTGGGCATGCAAAAAATGATCAATAAGCGCGAGCTATGTATTGGTATGCCTGTTCTTCCTGAGACTTACACTAAAGCATTCTAGACACCTTCCACAAACCCTGGAACAGCATCTTCTCTATTTGTAAGTCGTTGTCTCTCCCTCAAAGAAAACAACGTAAATAGGAGGCCAGGAGTTTACATGCCTTCTGTGCTGATCATCTTTCACTTATTATCATTTTGGTTTCCTTGGAACACCCAAACTGACTTTGACAACATCCCACCAGTCTTGTGTTTTCTTACCAGGAGAATCTCCACTGCACCCATGCCAGGACTTTTGTCTCTAAGCAATAAAGCAACGGCCATGCACCTGGTCTGCATAAAAACCTTCTGTACATTCACCAAGTCTTCGGTGTTTCCCTTTCCACCACCCATACCTGGGTTTATAAGGTTCCAACAAGTCTCCAGATGGATTCTTTGTGTTAAGATAAAGCGTAGTCTCCAGCTGGGGAAAAGTTTCTACCTGGCTCTGAGGCAACAGGACTTAACATTCACCATCCAAAGCAAATATAGAACATCATTGTTAAAAGACTCAGTTATAATTTTTATTTTATTTTATTTTTTTTTAAGATTTTATTTATTTATTTGACAGAGAGACAGCTAGAGAGGGAACACAAGCAGGGGGAGTGGGGGAGGGAGAAGCAGGCTTCCCGGCGAACAGGGAGCCCGATGCGGGGCTCGATCCCAGGACCCTGGGATCATGACCTGAGCCGAAGGCAGACGCTTAACGACTGAGCCACCCAGGTGCCCCATATAATTTTTATGATTACAGAAATATGCTTTCTGTGTCCTGTCACATAGTCACTAGCTACATATTTTATTAAAAGCTTTGTTCTTCCAAAACTGTCGGTTTGGACTTCCTTCATGATGGCCACCTGATGCTGCTTTCCTTTGTCAATCTGATCCAGGAGGCATGGGGGCAATGAACTGACTCCCAGTGTCACATGGAGGGCTAGAGTGTAAATCAGGTGGTAAAAAACATACCAACAGAGAAGTACAAGTCATTGAAAGTCCACCTGCACACTTTAACTAATAGTAAAGTATGGGTATATTTCATATAGCCAGATGACACAGCGTGCCTCCAGGAACCTGACACTAGGAAGGGTTTCAGAATTTGCAACACCATCACCTGAAACAGCCTGAGACAACAGTATGACCGACTGACAACCAAAATACCCTGTTGATTAAAAAAATGTAGTCTGTACTTTCAGAAACATTTTATCTATGTCAGTCTCCAGGTGAACCAGTAAAATCAGGCATTTTAAATATCCCTGGTAAGAACAAAATGTATAGGATCAGTTGAATGATGGTGCGTTTTAGTGAATGGTGGCAGGGGAGCTGACTTCTACAGCATTCCCAGATTCTGGCTGAAACAGCAGGTGCACAGCGACTGCAGGCTACAGGCCATAGGGCAGTGTCAAAACTGTGTTTGAGGTACTAGAGGAAGAGCAGCTCACAGGATTCACAAAAGCTGGGGATTCAGGTTCAATTTGTTAAAGTCCTATGAAAACATCCAAAGGGGGTTTTCCGGTTGTTGTCATCTTTTCTGCAGAAATATCTATTCCTTTCTCTAAATAATTTGAATAGATTTCTCATTTTAAAAAATAGAAAAATATAGTGGGAAAATGTAGCCTAGACGACTGGCTACAGGTGATTGGAAATAGTGCTTATCCGAATGACTGGACAGTTATTTCAAATGAGGAAACTCCTTCTTGTTTATTCTAAAATAAGAAAACTCGTTTTTAAATATAAGTATTTTTATTGTTTTAGTAAGCACAGTCGACCAGCTTTCAGATCAGTATGCCACTGAGCAAGCTTTTTAAACAAGCTCCAATAGGGGGCGCCTGGGTGGCTCAGTCATTAAGCGTCTGCCTTCAGCTCAGGTCATGATCCCAGAGTCCTGGGATCGAGCCCCACATCGGGCTCCATGCTCCGCAGGAAGCCTGCTTCTCCCTCTCTCACTCCCACTGCTTGTGTTCCCTCTCTCACTGTGTCTGTCTCTGTCAAATAAATAAATAAAATCTTTAAAAAAATAAAAAAATAAAAAAAAATAAACAAGCTCCAATAGGGGCACCTGGGTGGCTCAGTTGGTTGAGCCCGACACTTCATTTCAGCTCAGGTCATGATCTCAGGGTCATGGGATTGAGCCCAGGGTCAGGCTCCACACTCAGGGTGGAGTCTGCTTGAGATTCTCTCCCTCTCTCTCTGCCCCTCCCACCTCCCCCTGCTCCTGCAGGCACATGTGTGTATGTGTGTGCATGCGTGCTCTCTCTCTCTCTCTTTCTCTCTCCCTCTCAAATAAATAAATAAATAAATAAATAAAATCTTTAAAACAAACTCCCATATATGAGGGTAAGGGTGGAGAGAGAGACAGAGAGAAGGAGACTAACCGACTATAACTATCCCCTGGATTCCTGTGTTTTTTGCCAGGATGGTTAGCATCTTATTCTGATTTGGGGTGTATTTTAATTGAACTATTCACTGTATGAATAAAAGATCGAGTCTCTGGAGTTTGATGTACACTAGTAAGTCACTGACTTGACTCCATATTTTATGTACCTCATAAAACTACCACAGCTAATATGCCCTTTTCTAATTCCTGAGACTTGCAGTGTGGATTGGAATTTAAATGGTACTGTGCCCAAATCACGACTTGGATTTAAATGCTAAGCAACTGAAGCAGGCTAGTCCATCAACTTAATACAATACAATCTTGAGTTTTCCCCATTTGGTTATGTTAATTTCCATTTCTTTGTCATCTTGATTTCTGGGCAATGTTGATATGTGTAATCAAATGGAGAAAGAAAATTGGGTGGTGGTTTGCGGGCAGGGCACAGGAGGGTGAGAAAGCTGTGGTCCATGAGTCCCAGCATAAAGAGAAAGCTTTGTTTCTCTCTTATTAGACTTCTTAGTTTAGTTTAATCTGAAAATGTAGATTGTGGATGCTACCCAGGTGTTTATTCCATCTGGAGAAAAGAAGGGAGAAAAGAAACAGAAGATGACTAGTTTCTTTCACTAAAATAGGAGAACAGAACAGAAAAATCCTATTAGATAGCTCTCATTGTGGATTATATATTTTGAGTTACCATCCTATTAAGACCTTAATGCCCAAGCTACTCCTTCTGCCTGATTAACACTTTTCTGACACCAAACACTTTTTCTTGATCTTCCAAAGTATAAATCATAAATGAAATAAAATCAAGTTCTTTTTCTGTAGTTAGATTCTGCAATGATTGAGCCAAGTCTCTACAGCCTTATCCTTTTGTCCTATTTTTCTTAAAATATCTTAATTTGCCTAATGATAACATTCATAGAGAGAGAGCGAGGGAGGAAGGGAGCGGTATAGATTGTTTTTCATTTTAGGAAATTTTTATGGTACCTGACTGAACCTGGACAACATAGACTAGGTTCGTGAATGGGATAAAACTCCAGATATTTAACTTTTATAGTTTTAAAAATATTCTATATCAATACCTTTCCCTATCACCTTCGAGTAGTGGTTCAGCAGGAGTAGCTAGAAAACAGCACCTATCTGCCTGTGTCTTCAGGAGTGATCAACCTGTGGAAACAATTTCCAAATTGTCCTGTGCATAGTTGGAACAGAAGAGTTCCCACTGCCTGTTGTATTTATTTTATCTTTTCCTCCTTTATCTGGAGCTTTCAGTGTACTTATCTGTATTTAGAAAACTAAACTTGAAGAATTAATAAATTTGAAATATTTGTTATATGGTTATTTGGCTTAAACTTGTCGGAATGAAACAGTGACAACACATCCCATCTTTACCTAAGATGACCCAGTTTTATTCCTATTGTACCAAATTATCATTACTAGCATGCATTTTACTCTTACAAATGTCTTGATTGTACAATAAATTATATGTCCACCCTAGTATTGGATCTAATCAAACAACCTTGAACTAAAATCCAAACCCATTTCTTATTAGCTATGTGTCCTTGAAAAAGTTCCTTAGTTTCTCTGGGTCCCTGCTTCCTCATAAATAAAGCAGGGAAAAATACTGGCCCTCATCTCAGGATTGTCTAGGATCCAATGAGTTAGCTTACATAAAGTTCACAATAGTGCCTAACACATAGTAAGAGTTCAGTGACAGTTATCTTGCAAGTTGAGAGGTCTGACCCTTCTCACTGTTCACTAATCTAGACCCACAAAAGAACATCAAAGCAGCAACTGTATAAATAAATAAAATAAGTTTAAGGGACTTTAGACGACAAAGTGTTCATTGCTTTGGCAAGCTATAGTTATAGGAAAAAATAACATTTATATAATGGTTTTACTTTAAAACATACTCTCCTACACATTAGCACAATGCTCTTCATGATAATTCCATGAAGTAGGAATTATTAATGTCCTTAGTTTTCAGTGTAAGACAGTCAGGGAAGTTAAAAGTCTTTCCCCATATCACAAAGGCTAGAGCCTGAACTTGAACCAATTCTTCTTACCCTAAATGCCCTATTTACCCTAGTAAAGGGTAAATTACTAAATTCTAGTCATTTTTATTTTCAACTCAAGTTGACTTGTCAACTCAAAATAAATAACACGTTCTGAAATATGTTTATTTCAATTCCATTTAAGAGTTTTCACTCTGTATTATAATTGCATATTTAATTGCCACTGTCCAACATAAATTCTTACATTTTATGAGGGAAAAGATTATAGACTTCTTTTTTATCTTCGGGTTTGTAGCACCCTTCTTAATTCCTAACACACAAGCAGGCACTTGATAAATGTTTACTAGTCAAATAAAATCTATTTCTTGAGCAGTTTCCCAAAAAATATCATGTAAAATGAAAATGTTTTCTGTTCTGTCCAGGGCCTGTATTCAGTCTCCTTGTTAAATGGTATTTTGAAAAGAGGAGACAAGCCACACACTTATAAATGGGCCTGAGGTGAACTGAATTAATTTCTCTGACCTTTCCTGACATTTCTTCTTGGGTATTTTACCAAGATATGCTGGGGAGAACTTTTGCTTTCCCCAAGGAAGCCCTCCCAATGTGGAAACCCTTGCTAAAATATTATGCCTTCTTAAAATGAAAAGCATATTTTTCAATATAAAGTACTTACTTTCTAGATCCATAAACATGTCCATAGGCATTAGAATCTTCAGAACTCTGCTCCTGATTATCAATAGTATAATTAGATTGGTAAAAATCAGAGTCAAATTGTCCCAAGTTGGACATCCTGAAAAATAAGAATGATTTTTACTGAGAACTTTATGAGTCAATAAAACTTCTTTTGAGATATTTACAAGGATTAATTGATGATGTGATTATGGATGGATTCCTATTAGAGAACAAGGTATTCTTTGGATGGGTTAAATTAAGTATTAGGAAAGGGTATGGAAATGTATTTAGTAAGTCACTTATAAAATGTGTATCTTCAATGAACTTTTCTGAAGTTTTCACTCACAAGGACTGTGACGTTGACTAAATTGACTTTAACTGATGTGAAAGAACTAACCTTTTTCACCAAATTCCTTATTCCCAGAATTTTAAGAGAAAAAGCTTTAAAATTGGTACACATCTTGAAGGCTTTCCCTTAAACAGTGTTAGTTCCTCACTTTAAATGTGTGCACACATGTTGCAAAGCCAGAAAGCAAATGGCTGAGGATAATTCTATTTGAGTTTCATTTTTCCTAGAGCTTTAAACTGTGCTAGCAGCCTCCCCGCCCCCTGCAAAACAAAACAAAACAGACAAACAAACAAACAAAAACAACCAAATCCTACAAACCAATTTCCTAGTTTTACTTTCCAATTCCTAAAATGTATTTGGAACATTTTCCTTTTTCTCATGCCTTGCCCTCTGCTCCTAGGCTTCTGCCTGAGTCAGAGGGAGAAAGGCTCAGTTCTGCTAAGGGAGGAGTCTTATCTTTCCATACACACCCTCTACATAGGTTGTACTCTCTTAGGGAGCGAAGAAGAGTGTGTGATCTTGATTTAGACCTAGTGCCCAGAAATACCAGAGGAAGGAAGAAGGACTTGAGAGGAGAAAAAGGTGGGGAAGAAAGTAATAGTAAAATGATAGTGGCCCTGTGGTGCCTGGGTAGCTCAATCTTTAAGCGTCTGCCTTTGGCTCAGGTCATGATCCCAGGGACTTGGGATCGAACCCCATCATCAGGCTCCCTGCTCGGCGGGAAGCCTGCTTCTCCCTCTCCCACTCCCCCGGCTTGTGTTCCCTCTCTTGCTGTGTCTCTCTCTGTCAAATAAATAAATAAAGTCTTAAAAAAAAAAAAAAAAGGATGATAGTGGCTCTTTGGATAAAAATTACAGAATGGAGAATCTTTTCAAGTGGATAGATACGGTTATTCAACTCAACATTTTAATCTTTATTTTTCTTTGAAAAGCGTTCTATTTCAAAGGAGTAAATTTAAAAATCATGAGGAGCAATCCACATAATATAATAATTTATGGAATACTAATAATAAGTTTCAATGAAATTGCATAAACAGCCTTAGCTCTAAGAGGTTCATTAATCAGAAATATTCGAGTAATTGTCAAATACATCAAATTTCTTTAGTTCAGTAGAAATACAGAAAGCTTTTCTAAAATTAGATGCAGCAATTCATATATCTGACTTAATAAATCAAGACTTTTCATTAGTAATGTGTATGAAAGTAGCTATGAATTATGATGAATTATGTAAACTAAAATCAAGACTAGGAGAATGTTGTCTTTTAACAATTTAAAATTTAAAGAATTTAAAATCTAATAACATAATTTTCTCAGCCCATGAAAACATGTTATTATAAAGCATAGAGAGTAATGTCACAGAATACAGTAAGGTTTCATAACATGCAATACTTTACGTAACATGATTATTGGTAAGAGAGTCCTTACATAACTCAGCTTCATGTTTTGTTTAAATGCCAAGTTTTTTAGAAGGACTAGATACATACCTTTGTATTTTTTACGTCAAAAGATCTTCCAAGCAATGTAGCTTTACTTGAGAAATTTATAACAAATCAGTTCGTGAAATGATGACCTGCTGGCTCTCCATTTAAGTTTCTAAATTTGTACTCTGACAGTCTGAACAGATGCTACAGCCAAAGGGGGGGGGGGGAGGGAAAGCCTGCCAAAAGCCAAACATAGTATCCAGTATCTAATAGGACTTGTTAAAGTTTACAAACACAGTGAATGGTATAGAGACATACAATTTGATAAAGTGAAATGGCAGATTTCAGTTTTCCTGTGTGCATGTCCCATTAAACTCTAACTTAAGATCATTTATTTGAGGCAAGCAATGGAAAGAAAGAGGCCTTAATATTCTGTTTGCTTCATAGCTTTTAAGAATATATTCAACCGGGGCGCCTGGGTGGCTCAGTCATTGGGCGTCTGCCTTCGGCTGGGGTCATGATCCCAGGTCCTGGGATCGAGCCCCGCGTTGGGCTCCCTGCTCCGCGGGAAGCCTGCTTCTCCCTGTCCCACTCCCCCTGCTTGTGTTCCCTCTCTCACTATGTCTCTCTCTGTCAAATAAATAAATAAAATCTTTAAAAAAAAAAAAAGAATATATTCAACCTAGACAAGATTTCCTAGTAATATGCAGTAAAAATCAATATATGGTACCTGACCTTAACATAATGATTTTATCAACAATCTGAAAATGGGGTGTTGTCAATTTTATCCAAATCTGAGCTAACTTATATAAACAACATTTAAGAAATTTACCTATAATCTACATCTGATTTCTTTTCCTTTCTTACTTCTCCAGAAGAGCCCAAGCATATTCTGTTCCATTTTTGAGCCAGTCCTGACCACTGGAAGCATGAGACCCATTTCCTCCCCTAGAAGCTACCTAAGTTGGATCCCTCTATATCTGTGGGTCATTTCCAGGAGTCTTCTCCCTAGTTCTGACCCAGGTAACCTGCCTAATACTCCCCAGTCCCATCTAGACCTGGTGGTTTTGTTTCTAATATTAACTTCATAGCTGGAAGTCAGTTTCCTCTGGGATTTGCTTCATTCAGATTCCCCTTTATAGGACTGAGATTTCCCAGGTATCCAGATCTCGGTAACTGAAATTTGCTGTTCAAGGGTGAATATATTTGGCAGTTAGACATTTTCAACTAGAGCCAAAGGCAAGAATGGTAAATCACATAAATTTTCCCATATTATTTTAAAACATTTGGAATTTGTATTTCTCTGATCAGAGCTGTCCTTTACCAGGTCACTAGTCAGGTGACAGTGGCTTACACATTTATTGAGGATCTATTACTGAGTGCTAGACTGTGTTCTAGATGTCATAGTTACAGAAGTGGACAAACTTATAAAGAGATATATTTTACTATTGATTCTACTATATCTACAGCAAATGATAATGACTAGCAAGGCATTGTTCTATGAACTTTAGGTTTAAATCATTTAAGTTTTGCAACAACCTTATGAAGTATTATTATCCCATTTTAGAGGGAAAGAAATAGAGATTAAATAACTTGCCCAAGTAGAAGCTAGAAGGTGGAAGTGCCAGTGTTTAAAACCTGGTAGGCTAAGTCCAGAGCCCACATTATTATCCAAGATAATTTTAGGAATCAACTGAAATCTATCAAGAAGTTAGCATATGCTATTTAGATGGAGAATGCAAAGGGGAGAGGGATTGGGTATTCAGTGAAGGCCTCTTAAGAAGGTCATTTGGATTGGGACTTGACTGTTGAGAAAGAAGCCACTTGAAAGACATGTAAAGAGAATTTAAGGCAAATTCTCTGAGGTGGCAAGGAATTTTGCAGATTGTGATTTAGAAAGAAATCATGCAGTAGTGATTTTGAATCAGGGAAAAGTTGAAGGAGATGGAAATCGGTGGCATAGGCAGAGGCCAGATCATAAAGGACACAGTAAGGGGTCTAGATTTTATTATACTTGAAATGAGATGCCACTGCAAGATTTTAAGCAGTGGGATGATATGATCAGTTTTTGCAGCGATCAGTTAGGAGGATGTTGTGCAGTCACAGAGGCATGAGACACAGGTGGCTTAGATGAGGACAGCATTGGAAGTAGGAGAACTGCTGGAAGAATCTTGGCAGCTAAAGGAAGGATGAATTGGAGGGGTCCAGACTGGGGTAGTTGTCTAAGGAAGAAGTTCACTCTGGGGAAATGATGGTAAGTTGTTCTAAGTGAATAAGGTCTCATGGAGCTAGGACTGAACAGGTAAAAAATATACGTAGAAAGAAGATTTGATAGGATTCAACTTCTACTGAATAGGAGGGAAAAGAGAGGGACAATCATTGAGGATGATTTCTAGAATTCTGACAACTTCCTTGTCCTAATGTATTAATGTCATAGGAAAAGGCCAAATTGTTATATAGTAGCTAAATTTAGATCGTCATACTTTCCATTCCTTCTTTCAAAGTTCTTTGTGTGAGAACATAAGTTCCTTCCTCTAACAGCAAGGACTCAGAGTGCATTCTTTTTTCTGACATACAAATTCACTGAAAAGTTTACCGAACATAGTATGTTCAATTTTAGTCCATTTAAATTTTAAACTTTATTTTGTGATTTTGTGCTTTTCAACTTAATTTTCCTTCGTGAAAAACCAGCTTGATTAAATGAATTACAGAAATACATGGACCGAAAATGGCATATAAAAATGAAATTAATCTAAGCCTCAAGTGAACTATAAGCCATGAAACATTGAAAACTAAATGACTTCATCCTGCTGATAAGTGCATTAATGAACCATTAATACATACATCAGAATACCTTGAAGCTACTCTTATATATGTAACATGGTATGTGAATAAAATATACATTTAAATTTTTCCCGCTAATGAATCATCTAATATATACATAGTATTTGTATATGGTGAAGATATCTATCTATCTATATATATATATTTATCTCCAATATAGAAAGTTTATTTTATTTTTTTAAAGACTTCACGTATTTATTTGCCAGAGAGAGAGAGAGAGAGAGCCAACACACAGGGAGAGTAGCAGGCCAAGGGAGAAGCAGTCTCCCCACCGAGCACAGAGCCGGATGTGGGGCTCCATCCCAGGACCCTGGGATCATGACCTGAGCTGAAGACAGGCTTAACCGACTGAGCCACCCAGGCACCCATCCAAAATAGAAAGTTTAAATCAATATTATAGTCACAGTTTCATCAGTTGATTATTTTAGTTCAACTACTTAAATAATTATTTCTGGGTTCTGAATGATCAAAAAGACTGGATAATATGAATAAGGATTCTCACCCGATACAAGAGCGCTATGTTCTGTTCACAATCATTCTCCTGAGAGAGAGAGCATGAGAAGGGGGAGGGCCAGAGGGAGAAGCAGACTCCCCGCTGAGCAGGGAGCCTGATGCGGGACTCGGTCCTGGGACTCTAGGATCATGACCTGAGCTGAAGGCAGTCGCTTAACCAACTGAGCAACCCAGGCACCCAATAAATAAAATCTTAAAAAATAAAATAAATTACTACTTTTATTAAGGCAGAAAGAATACAATACAATCTGTGTTCCATTACTTTTTTAAAAAATATATTTGGTCAGTATTCTATACATGCTCCTTTTGTTAATACCACATAAGATCTGTTCCTTATTATCTGCCCTTTAAAGACCATGCTGCTTCCATTTTATAAGCCTGAAACTTCAGCCCTGAATATTTCATAGTCACATGAAAATGGACATAAAATTCTGTTTCAATACATGAATTTTAAAGAGCTCAATGTGTTCTATGGCAAGAAAATAGAATTACAGGGTTTTCCCTGATTAATGTTGTCATAATTTATCATTGAGTTCCAATTTGGCTAATTCTTGTTAGCTTCCATTTTTGTCTGAGAAAAAATGGAAACTAGCAGAATTATTACTGAACACAGGAAGTTTTTGGTTTGGTAATAACATTAGCAAAAACATATTTTGCATCTGAAATTATGAAAGTTGATATGAGTTGTAGCTGAGTTATACATTCTTAGTAAACATACTATTATAAAATCATTTTAAAATGTAATAGCAGAATCCAATTTATATACATTTAGTAGACCAACAGAATTTTTATAGGTCATCTTTGCTAGGAATTACATAAATTCCTCCACAAGTTCTATAACCACATGGATCCTCAGTTCTCTCATCTGTAAAATAAGAAGAAAATGTATCCCTACTGCTTAAGGACTATTTATTTTACATTTAGCTCATCAACTTAATTTTTTTCCATGTTTTTTTTTCCAAATTTTTTCCATGTTTCATAATATACCTAAATTATTAATCAATAAATAATTTAAATAAATATATAAATATAAATAAATTTGTGTATAAAATAGGAGGATTAAACGGGCTTTTATAATAGGAATCATTAACACAGTGTGGAGCAAATAGTAAATGCTCAGTAAATGTTATCTGTTATGATTATGCTTCTAGGTGGAAATAAAGTTGGAGAATACCAGGTATTTTTATTCACTCTGTGTCCACTATTTACAGTTACTCACCACATAAATATTTCTTAGTGAATTCTACATTGTTATTACATAAATCTACATGAACAAATCCATTTCACCAAAAGAAGGTGATGGGTATCTGTTATGTAGACATAGTGATTAGACATAAAACATTGCTTCAACATTATCTCTTATATTTTCTAAAACAATAAAATTTTTAAATACAGAAAGACTAAGAAAGGACTTTCTTACAAATATACCACTTATTATTTTGATTAAACTCTCTTAGATGCCAATCAGAAATGATGCAAGCATATGTTGTTTATATTTCTTTCAGCAACGAAAGGCAAAGTCTTTCCCATGTTCTGCCATAATTATACCTTTGCAATTGTACCATTGGATTTTTTCAAGGTATTCCAAGTTTAATTTGAATATTTTATTATATTGAGTAGGTGAAAGTAGTTTCAGCAGTTCAGGAAAAAAAATGACCAAATATTATAAATATTTAAATGTAATTGTTAACATAGAAATTCTATTTCAGAAAACAGTATCTCCACCTTTTGGCACTAGGACCTCACTAATTACTTACAGCTTAAAATTTTGCCTTAATGGACATTTACTCAAGCATTGCCTTGACAGAGAGGCGTCCTTTTTACAAACAACTTTGTACTTTGAAGTATTTATGTTTTTATTCACGAACATGAAGTAGGAAAGTAGTGTACAGAGTAACAAATCAGTATTTTGAATACAATCTCATTTCTTTTTAAAAAATGTTTTGGGTCTTGGGGCGCCTGGGTGGCTCAGTCGTTAAGCGTCTGCCTTCGGCTCAGGTCATGATCCCAGGGTCCTGGGATCGGGCCCCGCATCGGGCTCCCTGCTCCGCGGGGAGCCTGCTTCTCCCTCTCCCACTCCCCCTGCTTGTGTTCCCTCTCTCGCTGTCTCTCTCTATCAAATAAATAAATAAAATCTTTAAAAAAATAAAAAAATAAAAAAATAAAAAATGTTTTGGGTCTCTGGTTTAAAATGGCACTAGGCTAGAAAGTTACCTCACAATTCCCAGAAGGATACTCATGGGGGTTTAGAAAAAGAGAAATACTCCACAATCTCAAGAACTGATGCTTGGAATCAGCTTCCTGCCAGAATCTGGGCGGACTTTCTATAATAAAGTTGATAAGTCTGCAGTGAGAGAGAAAAATGACTTTTGACTATCCCATTCTTTCTGTCATGCAGAAGAACAGACATTCATACAAAAAGAAGTAGGTAGAGTCCTGAGATCCTTGGAGTCCTAGGTTTTATACTAAATAGAAGAAAAAAGCAGCTATACTCTACTGTAAGGATTTTAAAGTGCCAGTAGAAAAATCCAACCACCTGCTGCTAGGCTGATACGTATTTAGAGAAGATCACTTCTAGCGAGAAGGAGGACTGGTGCTGGGAAATATGAAGGGGAGTTGCCGCAGTGGAATGGGGTGGACGTTCTTGCTAATTACGGTTTCATGCATCCTGGGAACTATTGTCTTCCCTCTATGCTGCTGTTGGTGGGGTCAAAGACATGAGGTGTTTAGTGACAACGTACATTGGGGGAGGAGAGCTTTTCATGTCCCATGATACTTTCACCAAAGAATCTGATGTGCAAGGTGTGCAGCATGACCCAGTGGAATACAGAAACCGATAGAAGAACTACTATTTGCATTTACTCTTATCTAATAAGAAAAAAAAATGATGCAAATTTATATTGTACCCTCCCTGTTTCCCCAGGGCTTATCTGCAGTGTTGGTGAGTTCCTGAGGGAAGAGGGGGAGGCCACAGCTTGGAGAGGTTGCCAGTGGTGTTCATTTTCATCTCTCTCTTTTGCAGGCCTGCAACATATTGTGGTTTATAAATGCCCACTAACTAGAGTAATGCAATGGATTTTTTTAACTTAAATTTTTCTCACAATATGTACACGTGGCTTCAAAGTCAAAGAACAGACTAAATGAGAAGACAACGAATGAGAACAAAACATAAGAGCAGGAAGCTGACACCAAAAGGGAGTTGTGTTATTTAGGAAGCTTGTAAAAAAGCCGTTCAGTAAAACAGAATCATTTAAATCTTCAGTGGAAATGACAGAGTATAAATGGCAGTGTAGAAAATTTAATCAGGGCTACAGAGAACACACTCAAGATATTATCTTCTAATTCAGAATAAAAGGACAAAGAAATTAAAATGAAAGAGAAAAGAACAGCAAAGAAATGAGCAATTTGTAATAGGCAAAACTGTGAAAAATATTTGAACTATTAGTAATTTTAAAGTAAAATTAGATATAATTTGACCTATCGAATTAACATAGATCAAATTCAGTGAAAACATCTAGTTTTAGTAAAGATGAAGGCAACCAGAACTCTCACATAGAGTTTATTTTAGTATATGTTGTATTTAAAAATTCTTAGCAAGTGAGTAGGCATTGAAACACATTATAAAACTTGTATATTCCCCTGACTTACCAAATGCAATTGAAGGAATTTATCCTAAGGATGTAATCAGGGACACACATAGAGTAAAATCTTATACTGGCCTGAATGTCTAATATTAAGGGACTAGTTAAAGAAACCGTGATACACCTCTGCAACTGAACACTTTGCAATTTGAGGCACATTAAAGATAGCTGCAAATTCTCATTAAGAAGTGGGATCTATTTCTGTTCATCTTAAATATGGGCTGGCCTTAGTGACCATTAAATGTGGTGGAAGTGGTATTCTCAGATTCCCAAGGCTGGATAATAAACAAGAAGCCACTCAGTTTTTGCCTGGGTCTCTTGGAACCCTTGTTCTTGGACCAACTGCCATGTCATAAGACCAGCTATCCTGAGGTTGTCATGCTGGAGAAGCCCTGTGACCAAAAGGAAGAGAAAGAGATGCTGGGCATTTTAAGTCTCCAGCTTTTCCAGTCATCCCTTTTGAGGCCACGGATATCGGGAAATAGAAGTGAGTCATCCCTACCAAGTCCTGCCCAAACTACAGATTGATGAGTGAAAGGAGTGGTTCTTGTTTTAAGCCACTATATTTTGGAATGGTTTGTAATACAGCAATAAATAACTGGAACATAATTTGGTATGTGGAATTGGTGGAGGGGCAGAAAATTTTTCCCTTCTTCTTCTAGATTGGTTGGTCTAATAATAGAATTGATATAAGACAGAAAAATAAATTTGTGAAGAATTGACAAGACAAAGCAGTTTGGGCTTAGGGTAGTAAATTAGTGAGGATTTAGTGTGATTTGTTTATACAGCCTTTTCAGATCTAAATGACATATTTTGGGTGGCATATTCTGCTCCCATTCATTGGTTTTCTAAAAATGTTTAAAAGTGCTTTGGAACTGGGCAGGAAGAAAAAGCTGTAAGTACCTTAAGTTGACTGTTGGTGGAAGCCTGAAGGGCTTGAAAAACAGTGAAAAAAAATGTTTTTGGAAGATGGAAAAATTGGGGACCCATTTTATGTAGGATCAGAAAGTTTGGCAATAATGTTGCCCACGTTAATGCAAAAAATAGAAAGGTGAACTTTCCAGGCAGAACACAGAAAATACCAACCAGCTTCTTTCAGCAAACCCTGAATATGAGGAGAAAAAGATGAATAGAAGTAGGAACTGCTAAGGTTCTGAACAGAATTTAGAAAAACATATAAGAGAAGTAGGCTTTGCTTGATTTGAAAATAAAACTATTTGCCGACTCCATTCTCTCTCAGCAAAGATGTTTAAAATAAGAAATGATTTCAGAGCAAAGTTAAAACCCAGAAGCCACCGTTATAGTATGGAATCAGGTGATTAAAATCAAGGGTATGACTGTGAAACCAAATAGATAGACAGGTATACCTAATAGAACCATTTGTGGGAAAACACAACATTTAGTCTAAATATATCATGACAATTACTGCTGTAAGTAAATCTTCCTTCCACATATCTCAGTGTTGCCATAATTTACCATCTCCTATAATTATGTCCAAGGCTGGTATTTTATTTTGGTAAGACACTTGAGAGCTGATTTGCATTTGTATTTCATTCATAGCATATAGCACAGTGCCAGGATATAGAAGATGCTCAATTAAAGTTTGTTGAATTAATGAATAGCCAAATGAGGTCAACGAAAATTTTACCTGATTTTTTTATCAAGACTAATGGATATGTATTATGAATAAGTACTCTGTGTAACAGACCTTCTTAACATTTTATCAGAGGAACATACTCTAAAATATCACATAACATAGTAAAAATCTCCATCAACAATTACTTTTCACTTTTCATAGCCTTTCCAATTAGCAGTTTATTAAAAGTAGATCCACTTAAAAGTTTATTTCTCTGTGCTTTCAATTAACTGATAAATTGATTAAATGATAAACGGAATATCCACTATTCTGTTCATAGCATTCAACAAATAAGACTAATAAATACACTCTCAAATTCATTTGGCAGAATTGATTTTCAGGACTGACCATTTACATATATTTCTCAAATCATGTAATGTCCTTTAGAACTTATATGAGCTTGATTTATTAAATATGTATCTAACAGTATTATATATGTTTTATACGTATGTGCATATATATATATATATATAGCATGGAGTTAGAAACAGTAATAGCTCACAGTAATTAGCACAGCAATAAATTAATTGCTCAGCAAATTTTTTTTTAAAGATTTTATTTATTTATTTGACAGAGAGAGACACAGCGAGAGAGGGAACACAAGCAGAGGGAGTGGGAGAGGGAGAAGCAGGCTTCCCACTGAGCAGGGAGCCCAATGCGGGACTCAATCCCAGGTACCCAGGATCATGACCTGAGGCGAAGGCAGATGCTTAACTGACTGAGCCACCCAGGCGCCCGCTCAGCAAATTTTAATGACAAACATTTCTATTAAAAAAAATAGATATATCACATTCCTTGGCATTTACCCAAAGGAACTGAAAATACATGTTTACACAAAGCCCGCACATTGATGCTTATAGCAGCTTTATTCATAATTGCCAAAACCAGGATGCAGCTAAGAGGTCCTTCACTAGGCAAATGGATAAATAAACTTTGGTACATCCATATAATGGAATATTAGGCAGTGCTAAAAAGAAAGGACTTATCAAGCCATGAAAAGACATGCGGGAAACTTAAATACATATTATTAAGTGAAAGAAGCTAACCTGGGAAGGTTATATACTATATGATTCCAACTATATGATATTTGGAAAAAGCAAAACTATGGAGACAGTAAATCACCCATAGTTTTGGGGAGTTAGGATTGATGGACAGAGCACAGAGGTTATGGGAAATCTCTGTATCTTCCTCTTAATTTTGCTGTGACCCTAAAGCTACTCCTAAAAAATAAAGTCTTAAAAATAAATATTTCAAGTCCCATTAATAAGTATGTTTGATTACCTATTTTTTTAAGATTTCGTTTATTTATTTGAGAGAGAGAGAGAGAAAGAGAGAGAGAGCGAGCCCACATGCATGAGCAGGGGTAAGGGCAGAGGGAGAGGGACAAGCAGACTCCCCACTGAGCAGGGCTCCATCCCAGGACCCTGAGATCGTGACCTGAGCCGCAGTCAGATACTTAACTGACTCAGCCACCCAGGTGCCCCGATTATCTTTTTGGTTGGAGAAATAAATTGTTGGTTATAAATAATTTCTGGTAATTTTTTATTGCCAAAGTAAGTTTATCATGTGTTTTAAATATAGTAAAATTATCTTCAAAATCTTCTTTACTTTCTGTTGCATCATTGCTTCTATATGGAAATCTGCTAAGCAGCTTTTTAGGTTGTGACTATTAGGCTGTGGATATAATACTACGGTTCTCACAGAATAATAGTTGTACTGAGAAGTCTTACTGGAAAAGTTGCTTTCTAGTTGTTATAGGAAGCATCTTATATGGTTCCCATTGACCTAGCATTTGGGTATTCATGTTTTGCACAATACTTTTCCCTGAGTGTAGTCTGGACAAGTAACTTGTTTCTAATCAGTAAAACACGGCAAAGGTGATGGGGTGTTATGACCATGATTAAATACAAATGATTATGACTTCTGTCTTGTTAGGAGACTCTATCTATTGTCCTCATGGCTTGCCCACTTTGATGATGCAAGCTGCAGTGTGGGAGAGGCCCCGGGTAACATGGAATTGGGAGGGCTCCTATAAATAGACAGGAAATGAAGTCCTCAGTCAACACGATCTGAATGCTGCCAATAATCACTGAGTGACTTTGGTAACAGACCCTTCTCTGGCTGCAACTTCAGATGAGACTCTAGTTCAGATGACATTCCTAATTCAACACCTTAATTGCAGGCTTGTGATAGGCTATAAAACAGAGGACCCAGTTAAGTCATGGGAAGTTTCTTGACCCAGAAACTATGAGATAATGAATGTGTGTTGATTTGTTAACAATAGATAATAAAAGAAACTTGTCAGTAAAACTGCCTTTGTGTAAGTTCTTAAAAAAAAGAAAAACTAATTAAATGAGCAAAAACTCATCTTTGTAAATATCATGCCAATATTATGCCACTCTCCTTTCCTAAGAAAGTCAGATAATTTATCTGGCAAGCCAAAACAATAGCCATTATAATGTCTCCTCCCGATGTCAGACACTCACATTATTTCTCCCTAAATCATTTGTTAGGACGAAGAAGGGAAATGGGAGACATTAGATTCATCCAACAAAATTTACATGATATCAGAGGACCTACAGTTCACCCTTTTCTAGAGGGGAGAACAGTATCAAGTTTCTCCACTAAGATAGCCACCGAGTTTTGTCTCAGAGATTTCCCTCGTCATTATTTCCTGCAAACATGGAGGCTTATATCCAATAATGTAAGAGGTCTTCTTCCCCCATTTGACCTCAGACAATTTATTTAGCTTCTCTGGATCTCCGTTTTCTCATCAATAAAATGAAGTTTTTGGACTATCATGTATAAAAACACCTCCAATAACCACTGAAATATTGCAAATAAGTACATCTAGAAAAAATGCCACACTCTTGATGTGGTCACAGCAGAAGCTTCTGATGGGAGACTATAATTTGTGAGCAAAGCTGCTTGATGTACACCCTGAATGTGTCAACAATTTTGCTCACACATTTTATTGCAAACTTAAATCTACTGCAATCTGCAGAGATTCTTTTCAGTAGAGCCTCTAATCCTTTTTTGTTTTTGACAGTTTACTTTTTTCATGTTCTTAGTGCAACTTTAAAAGTATTTATTCCTCATATTCTTTACTCTAGACGTGACAATTTCTTTCCGTCAAACGGTTTCTTTCCTTCAGAGCAATAAATAAGTTCCACCCCCCGCAAAGAGAAATAAGCACAAAATGGAATGACACACCCTAAGGTAGCTCCCTAATGAATATTTGTGAGGGGTTTAATGAATCTAAAACTAATGATAAAAATCAGAGCAATTAGAAGAAGAAAAAATGATCAGCACTGTACAAATGATTCACAAAAAAAATATCAGAGAGGCCAAAAATAAATAAGAAGTCGATGCTAAAGTGATTTTCTAAAAGACAAATGAAGTCACAAAAAAATTAATTCCTTGAGGAATAAGGATCTATTTTCCTTGGCATTTTTGCTCTTAGAAATGCACTTTCCTGGATTGATTATGAATCCTTTAATTCCTGTCATGGACATTTACTGCCACCAGCATCCACCACCATTCTCATTTCCTGTCAGCACCTAGTTTCTCCTTTGGAGAACACCCTGCTGAGGTTTGGGAGCTCTGTGGTTCTGACCAGAATGACAGCACATCTTCTGGTAGAAACGCTGCAATAACCAAGGGATCTTATTGCTGCCCTATACTTAGCTATTGTTGTACATGCTGGGTTCAGACACTTTCTCAGTTTAAACACTTCCAAACTTGGGGGTGCCGGCTGGCTCAGTCAGTAGACACACAACCCTTAATCTTAGGGCTGTAAATTCAAGCCCCTTGTTGGGTGTGGAGCCTACTTAACAAACAAACAAACTAACAAAACCACTTGCAATCTGATGCTTCCCCATATTTTAAGAGGAAAAAATTACACATTGACATCCATATTAAATTACTTACTTAGGAATTTAATTTTTTTAAGATTTATTTATTTATTTATTTGAGAGCGAGAGAGAGAGCGAGAGTGAGTGTGAGAATGAGAGAGAGCACGAGCAGGGGGAGGGGCAGAGGAAGAGGGAGAAGCAGACTCCTCGAGGAGCAGGGAGCTGGGGGCAGCGCTCAATCCCAGGACCCCGGGGATCATGACCTGAGCCCCTGAACCAAGGGCAGACGCTTAACTGACGGAGCCACCCAGGTGCCCTGGGATTTAATTCCGTATAACAAAACCGCTTAAAATTTAAATCGAGTACTCTTCTTAAATGAAATACAAATGCTCACTGACATACCATTTGGAAGAAGACATTGCTTTCATAGCTTTACTAGTGAAGATTTGTGCTCCCAAACATGATATTCCAAAGGGTACAGCCACTGTTGGGCATTCCCTTGTGGTTATGAAAGTTACTTGACTGATGAACACAGTGACCGTGCCGTTCATGTGTGACATAATTTGGTGCACGAGTAGCATGCCTTTTCAGCAGGTCAAAGACTTTAAGCTAGGTCATCAAACAGGTTTTTGTATACCCAAACAATAGAAGTAAGAATGCCAGAGGCACGTCATTTCAGTTATTTCTAAATCCCTGCATCAATAAGTTTCATGGAGGAATTTGTGAACCAGAAGCTTTGTTTTTAAGGTTTTTCTCTTTCTTTCTTCTCCTTTTTTTAATCATAAAGACTAATATCCCATGAAGTTAGAAAGTAGTTGAATCGGTCTTCATCCGTAAAGCCTGTCACAAGAGTCTCACAGGGGCAAAACAAAGTATTGCCTCTTCTCCAGTATTCTTAACTTAATCTTTTAAACCGATAGATGATACCTGTGATGAATGAAAATCACAGACCCGTTGATACATTTCAAGTGTGAAATAGGAAAATCCTTTTTTTTTTTTTTTTTACTTTGGTTTTGTAAAAGTTGCCTTTTTCACATTCTATTCTCTTTTCAAGGCAGGCTAATTCTACCTTCTTGTCAAATTTATTTCTTCTCCACCCACACTACCGCTGCTGTAATAAGCTATCATCATTTATCTCTTAAACCTAACTTAATCCCTGCCATCGGGCAGCTGTCAGAAAGACCTACATGAAACACTAACTCATCGTGTTATCCCCTTGTCTCACCCTGCAGTGGCTATAATTACCTACAATGTGAAGTCCAGGCTCCTCCTTCCGGGGTCTGGCTTCTGATTTCTTTTCCAGCTTCATCTCTTTCTGAACTCTATAAATTCCTGCAAGCTAGAAGTGGTAGAAGCTTCCTATGTGTATCACACCTTTGCTTATATGAGGCCTGGAACGCCACCCTCCACTTCCAATTCTCAGCCTGGTTAAACCTTTACACACAAAGTAGGAGGTATAACTTTGTGGCCAGTGGAATGGTTTTGAAATCTATCAGAGGAGTGTTTGAATGTCCCTTTGCTACATACTATGTATGTGAATGCAAACAAACTATTTAACCTGCTGAAGCCTCAGTTTCCCCATCTCTAACATAGGGGATATAATACTAATTGTAGGGTTGCTTTGAAGATTAGTTGAGGTAATATTTATAAAGGGCTAAGATGAGTATGTGGCACACACTAAGTCCTTAGAAATGTGTATATTTTTACTTGCCACGTGAAGACTTTTCTGACACCTCCACCCTCTGACTGTGGAAGGTGCCTCCTTTCTGTTCTCCTGTAATAACCTATCCATATTTCTATCGTAGCAATTACAACACTGTAATATAATTATCTTTTATATAATGGCTTTCTTCCCTTGATTGTGAATCCTTTCATTACCGTACCCATATCTATTTCATTTTTGCCTCCCTAACTTAATACTGTGCTCTCGGATACTTACCAGAATTTCTAAAAAATGTAAACACATATCATACATGCAATTCTGTGACTGTGAACTGTTTCTCTCCTTTCACAAAAGGGTATCCTACTTAGTGGGTCAGGTTCTTTCTCAACTATTTTATTTCTTACTCTCTGACTTCAAAAACTCCCCGTTTTTGTCATTGTCTTTTTATAAGTACTTTCTAAAATTTTAGCCCTGAACTTTTCTTCCAAGCTCCATTTATAAAATCCTGTTAGATACTGAGTATCTAAGTTTCACATTCTAATAAACATCAATTACCTTCTCCAATATACCCAAGCTACAAAATATGAAGTTATCCTGGACTCTACCCTCTCTCTACATCAAATGAACCCTGTTAATTCTATCTCCAAAATATCCACCAATTACTCTTTCATCTCTATTCTCTGCCAGTTACTCATTCAGGCCCCTACTGTGTCTCACCTAGAGTATAAAAATAGGAGCCTCTCATCTCTCTTTCTGTCCCATTTCTCTGTCATCACTTCATCTGCTTTCCACTTCAATCTATTTACACACCGTTGTTAGAGTAGGCTTCCTAAACAAAAACCTAGTGTGTTGTTTCCTTGCCTATGGTGCAATAGCTTCTGCACAGGATAATGGTGAAATGCTAACTAGCAAGACCCTATTTAAAGTTCTTCACAAACTTGACTGAAATTGATTTTTCCATATATAACTCCTTCCCTCAAGAACCTTTTCTCCTTCTTTCCTCAAGAACCTTCTATTTTGTGATATAAAAATATTTATAAAGCCCTAATTTGAAAATATATGAAACTCTGAAAATAATCACAGATTTTAAATACTGACTTTAAAAATGAATTTCAAGCTGTATTTTCCACTGGAGACACATGGTGGCAGCATTTTAGGTGCTTACCAGCAGTATTGGAGGTCCTTTGTTAACATCCTGTGGATATGCTTATAAATTTGTGCATGGGCTTGTGAGGACTACTGTAATGTTATTTAAACATTATTAATAGTATGCTAGTGTTAAAATGCTCCACATAACTTTGAAACAAATTTACAGGTGCTAAAATTATTTCTGTATTATGTTTTTATTATTCACTTTGTTATGGGCTAAATTGTGTCCCCCCCCAAATTCATATATTGATATCCTAACCCCAGTACACTTCAGAATATGATTGTATTTGAAGATAAGGTCTTGAAAGAGGTAATTAAGTTAGAAAGAGGTTTTTAGTGTAAGCCCAACTCTAAAATGACTCATGTGCTTTTAAGAGGAGATTAAGGACACAAACAAGTACAGAGGGAAGACCATGACATATTAGCCAAGGAGAGAGGCCTCAGGAAAAAGTAACCCTGCTGATTCACACCTTGATCTTGGACTTCCAGACTCCAGAACTGTGAGAAAATAAATTTCTGTTGTTTAAGCCATCCAGTCTGTGGTACTTTTTTTATGGCAGTCCTAGCACACTAATAAGCCCTTCAAATGTTTTAAAATATACATACGATATACATAAATATGTTAGTTATGGATTGACATAATATGTAAGGATGTAATCTCCCTATTATAGTTATTCATAGGGGGAAATGATTCTTTTTTTGTGATATGAACTCTTCAGAAATCCTTGCCTCAAGTAAAATGTCACTGTCCCAAATCTTGCCCATGTCCCTCTACTGACCATTAACTCAATAGGAAGTATGTTTTTACTCATTTACCCTTGCTCAGCAGACTTTAATGGAATGGTTAAGGGTGCAGACTCTGGAGCCAGACTGCCTGGGCTCACAGCCCACTTCATCGCTAACTGTGTAACTGTGGGCAGTTACGTAAAAAGCCACACTTTTCTCAGATGTCGGTATAGAAACAGTCACAAGAGTACCTGCATTAGAGGTCTCTGTAAGGATTAAACAAGTTGATAGAAAGTGTGTAGAGTGATACTGGGAACATAGTAAGTGCAATTATGCTGTCCCTAATTCCTCTGCTTGGTTAGGCTCTAGTTATCTCTTTGAGAAAAACTTTTTATCCTTCAAGGCCCAGAGGAAAATATACCTCCACTTTGAAACTTTAGTGACTCAACCTCTCCTTTCTTCCCAGATTGAAAACTAAATAAACTTGTGCTGTTAAAGATATTGCAGAGAGTTGAGCTTTGGTTTCAAATACAGATTTTTCCATTTACCTATTACGTAATTTCAGACAACTTGCTTAATTTCTTTGAGTTCCCATATCGAGTATAGTACCTGACTTAGGAATGCTCAGTGATTACTTTTCTAATGAATACATATTTCATCTGTGGGTTTGGGAATGTAGCATCAACTACGTAAGATACAGCAGTGTTCCCGAAGGGTGGGACTAATGAAAGTACCAAGATGATTTTAGCTGAGACAAGTATGGCATCAAGAATACTCATTCATACAGAGAAAATTCTCCTTTCTTTTTGTTCTCTCTCTCTTTTTTTTAAGATTTTATTTATTTATTTGAGAGAGAGAGAGAGAGGGAGCATGCACAAGCCAGGTGCAGAGGGAGAGGGAGAAGCAGGCTCCCTGCCTAGCAAGGAGCCCAACCACCTGGGGCTGGATCCCAGGACCCCGGGATCATGACCTGAGCGGAAGGCAGGTGCTTAACGGACTGGGCGCCCCAAGAAAATTCTCCTTTCAATTTTATTTCAATACTGCTAATTAGGTCAAGGAGAAAAATCTTTGTTTAGTGTTATGTTTTAAAATTTTTCTCTAATGTCTGCTAACCTACATTTGTATGTTCTTGGCTTTTGTTTGTTTTGAGAGAGAACATGCGGTGCAAGCAAGAGTCCCAAGTTAGGGGAGAGGGCCAGGGTCAGACGGAGACAGAGAATCCTAAACAGGCTACAAGCCTGGTATCTGACTGGATCACACCACCCCAGATTATGACCCCAGGGGAGATCATGAGTCAGTTGCTCAACTGACTGAGCACCCAGGAGTCCTGCTAATCTACGTGTTTAATCAAGAGAGATTCAAAGCCTTTCCCAGGTGAGACCTTAGCATTGAATCACATTTTTAAAAATTAATTACACTTATTATTACTGTTTTATTTTATGACAGGTCACAATGCTTTTCAATGTATGGTAATGATACAAATTTTTTCTTTTAAAATAAATTAAGTATAAAAGGTAATTTGATTTAAGGAAAAAATTTTAAGTATATAATAGCAGTATATATAGTCAAATCAAGAAGACTAATATTCAAATTATCGCAGTTTGCAACTGATTCATATGAACTGCCATGAATTATTGTGTTCATTGTGATTCAAGGTAGCTGTTAAGTTTATTCTCTAACAAAGCTGGTAGCAATTAGTGCTGTATCAAGTACTGTTCTGATTTATAGTAGTCCAAGAACGAAGTAGAACTAATACAACGGTGAACTCAACACAGCTGTTGTCTCATTCCTCTGCACAAACTTCAGATATTCCAGAAAAGCCCAAGAGAGATAGTGGGAGACAGACGCTGGATGTGCTACATAGGTCTCATGATCTCTTATCATTAGCACCTACATTACTTAACCAGGGATCTGCCCTCTGCAAGGTCAATATTTGTTGAAATCAAACTTGAAGATGATGGGAGACTTCTGGGAGTTCAGGGTGTAACTTTTCCACCTTCCGTTCTGGTCCAAACTGTCCTAGGATACATTATTGGAATTAATTTTACCGCCTGTTTCCTTACAGATGCACTAAAATATCAGCCATATCAGAAACAACGCGGCGGGGAGTTTATTTCGACTTTCAAATTTTAAAATAGTTGCTATATTATTTTGCTATTTGGTAGGAGAAGCTAAATCACAACGCAGCTTTGGGGCACAACTAACACTACCGGAGCGCTCGCCCTCACGTGACTTCCTTACAGTCTCGCGTGGAGGCGCGCTGACGTCATCCTGTCGTGCTACGTGCGGACGCCGACGAGCGGCGCTGCGTCTCGGTTGCCGCGCCGGGGTCGCTAGTTGGGCCGCACTGGCCACGGTACTTTTTCTTCTGCTGCGTAAAGCTGGTTGGATGTTTTTCGCCGGCTCTTAGCAGCGGGCTCCTTGTGGAAAATCGCGCCGCAGGCTATGACGCCGAGCTGTCTCGAGACCTTCTCCTGACGCTTCCGTAGCGCGGAGGGATGTGGACTCCTGTGGGTCGGGGCAGGTGGCACGGTCGCGCGCTCACGGTGTGGGCCACCGCCGCTGCACATCGGGGCCTCCTGGAGTCTCGCCGCACGCCGAGCCGTGGGGCAGCTGCCAAGTCCAGGACTCTGGACAGGCTCTACAGCTCTGCCGACCGCAAGGTGACCGCCATTAGTCTCTGATTAACCGTGTTTTAAAACTTGGGAGGGCCTTCCTTCGACAATGGAAGCGTGAAGGACTTCCTAGACTACCTGTGAATGCAGGTTGAGATTCTGTGAGGGAGGTAGAGCTAAGAGCGCGCCTTGCTGTCGGGTTTTTGAATCCTCCACAGCTCATCAGTGTGACCTTGGGCAAGTCACTTCTCGAGTTTACTAGTTTGTAATGTCAGTAACTAATTTATTTGATTATGCGAGGCACTGATGCAGGGACCTTGCGTGCATTTAATTTTCTTAAAAACCTGCTGAAGAGGCCACTAGTGTAACCTCCGTTTTCCTGCAACTTATTAGCTCTGTGGCCTGGGGAAGCTACTTGAACTTTCCGTAACTGTTTTCTTCATTTGCTAAATGAGATAAGAATAAAAGAATGGCTCTTCATGAGTATTGTACTGTGTAAGGCATAGAACTTTTTAGTCCAGTATCTATAATGTAAGAAGTGCTGGGTATGCTTTAGCTTCTGTTTATTATTTTACGTGATCCGAAGCAAACTTGTTTTCTTAGTCTTTGTTCTTGTGGTGGAGAAGGTGAGGAATTCAGCAACTTTTTAAAAATACACTCTTTGTTTGCTAGGAAGAGATACAGTTTAGGCAGAAAAGTAGAGTAATTGAATGCAAGTTATGAGTACCTGGAAAAAATAAGACAAGTATGATAACTGCCCTCTTCTAAATTGTGGAGAGTAAAATGGATTTATGTTGCAATTCAAAGTTCTTAAAAGTGGTGCAGTCCTATATATCTTTTTAATTGAATGGCAATTGAAAGGGTGGTGTGGGAAATCCACTGGGCAAACAAATCAGGTTTAGTTTTTTTCTCAATTTCTTTCAGATAGAAGTTGCACCTTCATCGTCTTCATTTATAAAAAGAAAATGTAAAGCTCATGAGTATTGTGTATTTCATTGTAATTTTACTTTTTAAATGCTGATTATGGAATGGATTTGCTTGGAAAAATAAAATGTTTAGAGTACAAAAAAACTGACATTCAATTTGAATAACCATTTTTAGCAATTTGCAATGAGTCTTCATAAAACGTTAAAGAAGATGAATACAATTAAAAATCAGGAGTTACATTTTAAAATATTTTTAAATTTTAAGTGATGAGGTTTTTTGTTTTTTTTAGTTTTTTTGCTGATGTTATCTTTTTTTTTTCTCTCTCCAAAGAAGTTGCCAAATAACCTAATTGCATCTAAATTAAACTTTTGAAGAATCTGTTAGGAGCACAGATTTTTAAATAGATTTGACTGCTGACTAAATGTGTGATGGGGGAAAGAATTTCCTTTTTATTCTTAAAATTTTTCTGTAGCTTTTTTGCCTCAAGCAGTTTTATTAGACCGGGTGCTCTAAGGCTGTTCAGGAGTTCTAGGTATCTTGTGTTCTTCATTCATGAAAATAAATTCATTTCCTTATTGGCCCTCTAAGTGGTGGAAATATTTATAAGGGACTCTTCTTTAGCTAAGTTGTTACCTTGACAGTGACACTGATGTATTTGATGAGTGCTGTTGTAATCAGTTGCTTAATTAGAGTTTAGCCATGCATCTTTTTATTTCATAGGAATAATATAAATGTTATAAATGAAAGTATTCAAACTAAAGGAATAATCTTTGAATTAGTATACTTTTTTCATATGCAAAATGTATACTCATAAATGTTTTATTTTTCTTCCGTTTCTAGGAAAAAATTGACATGTCTAGATTCTCTGTTGAAAATATTAGAAATTTCAGTATCATTGCACATGTGGATCATGGCAAAAGTACTTTAGCTGACAGGCTCCTGGAACTAACAGGTATTTTCATTTTATGTTATATAGTTAATTGATGGCCATGAGTAATTAATCATCATTTTTACTGTGCTTTTTAAAATTTTGGTTTTAATTTTATATGCAGTATAGTGTCTTTTTAAAAGCCCATCGAAATACTAATATTTCTTCTTATAGGCACAATTGATAAAACAAAAAATAATAAGCAGGTTCTTGATAAATTGCAAGTGGAACGAGAAAGAGGAATCACTGTTAAAGCCCAGACAGCATCTCTTTTCTATAATTATGAAGGAAAGCAGTACCTTTTAAATCTCATTGATACACCGGTAAGTTTAATATTTTGTCTCTCTTGTTAAGTTAGCCTTGTATTAATAGTGCACACAAATCCTTGTTCAGTTTTTGAACTGAACATTAAACACTTTGCTTTTTGTTTTCTCAGTGTTCTTATGTTTGAGTAAATCATTTCACAAGTATAGGCCAAAAAAGAAATGTATTAACTTTTTATCAAGGGGAGTCACTAGATTTGCCATAATGCCCCTCCCTAAAAAAATTACAGCTGACTTTAGAAGTAACAATATTTTTTGTTTCTCAGGGCCATGTTGATTTTAGTTATGAAGTATCCAGGTCACTCTCTGCTTGCCAGGGTGTTTTACTTGTGGTTGATGCAAACGAGGTAGGTACTTTTAATTTTATGTGGTATGACATGCTCTTCGGTTGTTTCAAGAGGTTTTCCTTAAAATATATTTTGGAAATAGAATTTTTGTGTTTGAAAATAATAAGATTTATTGTATTACTTAAGCCAAAGCATATGATTTGGTCCTGTTAATTTGAATTTTATTGCACTAAAGCAGTCTGTGAAATTGACTAGTTCATATTTTAAACACTTTAAGCTGATCAGAAGAATGAAGGGATTGTTGAAGTATATTATACATTCATCCTACCAAAACCTCCATTTTTAGCAGTTCTTAGTTTGGGGTTTTAATATTAATTTTTAGCAGAACTTGAAAATGAATCTACTTTGGAGGTCATTTGGGTGATTTTAAGGTAATAATTTAGGAAGTGTTAGGTTTAAAGAAACATGTCAATAACATTACCAGGTTCTTGTGTGGTACAAAGATAACCATAAAAAAAATATTCATTGATGATGTAAGACCTATGATGTCCTATTAAAGTAAAGCTTTTGATATAATTCGGTTTCTCACAAACTTTTCATTCAAAACCCAAAATAATTTTTGTGTTAAACCTTCCTTGTTCCTGTCAGGGAAAGTCAGTGTCTACCTTATATACATAGTACAGGGTTCTATAAACCACATCACATTACTGTGTCCTTTAGTAGGCTTTCATGACCTTGAGGGTTCATGTTTCACCTTTTTGTCTCCAGTAATGTTTCCCAAAATGAAAGGAGTTTTCACAAGGAATTATCCAGATTCATGGAAGTATAGATAACCATACTTTATACCTCTGCTTTTGGTGAAGATGTATGGAATGGTCTTAAATTATAAGTTTTGTGATAGATGGTAGAATGGTCATATCAGTATCTTATGCCTTGATATTTCTAGGGTATTCAAGCCCAAACTGTAGCAAACTTCTTTCTTGCCTTTGAAGCACAGCTGTCGGTAATTCCAGTTATAAACAAGGTAATTCTAATGGGACAAGAATGTCCAGTATTTTACTTTCTAAAAGTGGATTTGGTGTTTGAGTATTAAGTATACTATTTTTTATATGAAGAGTCTTCAACTATATATTAAATATATTGGTAGGATTTGTTTCTTTGAATTGCATGTGATAGAATTGCAACTCAAACTCCTGTGTCCTTACAAGTAGTTAGAAGACAGTCTGCCTGAATTGACATGGAGTGATTGAAGGCTATTTCTGTACGAAAGGAGTATGTGCAGGGCAGCCAAAAAAATAGTTTATCACACTAACACATATATTGGAAAAGAAAAAGCACTTAGGACTTTGGGGAAAACAATGTAACACATGAAACATAACAGTTAAGTGCTAAGCTGAGCACTGTTGATAAACCATAACTTTTATATTTTGAAATTAATAAAGAATCTTAATTTAAAAATCTGCATTATGGGGCATCTAGGGGGCTCAGTCGGTTAAGTGTGTGATTCTTGATTTCAGCCCAAGTCTTAAACTCAGGGTTGTGAGTTCAAGTCCTACGTTGGGCTCTGCTGGACATGGAGCCTACTTAAAAAAAAAAAACAGGGGCGCCTGGGTGGCTCAGTAGTTAAGTGTCTGCCTTTGGCTCAGGTCATGATCCCAGGGTCCTGGGATCGAGCCCCGCATCGGGCTCCCTGCTCAGTGAGGATCCTGCTTCTCCCTCTTCCACTCCCCCTGCTTGTGTTCCCTCTTTCGCTGTGTCTCTCTCTTTCAAATAAATAAATAAAATCTTAAAAAAACAAAACAAAACACTGCATTGCATTCAGTTGAATTTTTTATATAATGGAGTTAAGTTTAAAAGAGGCAAAGTTGCCTATGGTAAGACAGTTTGTTGTCATAAGTTACATCTAACTTACAAAATCAGTTTATATGGTGTTGGTTGATAAATTGTTATTGAACTCTTATGCCTTGAATTGCCAGCTGTCTACATTTTTTGCATGCTCTGCTCTGCCTGCTCTCTGTTTTTCAGTGGCCATACTAGTTAAAATTATATTGCCTATATCTAGATTATTTTAACACTTTTGAAAAGAAAAATAGAGGTATTAGTTATTATAGGTATGCTTTTAACTGTCTCTGAATGCTATTAATATGTAATACATTTTATGTTTACTGTGTTAAGACATAATTTTTTTTCTTAAGATAGATCTGAAGAATGCTGATCCTGCAAGGGTTGAAAAGCAAATTGAAAAAGTGTTTGATATTCCAAGTGATGAATGTATTAAGGTAAAATACCCTTTTTCTTGAAGACATAGTTATACTTTAAAAAATCTCATGGGGCGCCTGGGTGGCTCAGATGGTTAAGCATCTGCCTTCAGCTCAGGTCATGATCCCAGGGTCCTGGGATCGAGCCCCACGTCCGGCTCCTGGCTCAGCAGGGAGCCTGCTTCTCCCTCTTCCTCTGCCTCTCCCGCTGCTCATGCTCTCTCTCTGTATCTCTGTGTCTCGAATGAATAAATAAAAAAAATCTTTAAAAAAAAAAAAAACTCAGGTATTGGCCTAAGTGAAATTTCATAGTATTTGATAGCCCATTGGTATATAAAGCTTTCATAGTTTTGCAAAGTTCTTTTTACTGATATTTCATTTGATCTTCACCAAAAATCCTTGTTACACAGTTAGGAGAGCTAGGAATTATTCTTGTGATCCAGTTGAAAAAACTAAGGAACAAAGGTTTTATCACTTTCTCAAGATTCAAAGGTATTGAAAATTATTCTAAGTTAAAGGATTTTAAATTAAGTGAGGAAAATAAACTGGTCAGGTTGCCTCCTAGAGAATTCATTAGAAAACAATAATCGATAAGGGGAAACCAGCTTCCAGTAATAGCTCAGGTGCTGTGAAGGTGGCTAAGTATGTGATTGTGATGGTGGAGAAGTGGGCAAACTTAATGTATATTTGTAGATAGGAGAGTTTGCTGGTGGGTTACATGTAAGGAAGTGAAAGAAAGGGAAGAATCAGGTAGCTTTGGGTTTAAGCAAGTAGTTGATACTAGACGTTAATATCGATATGAGGAGGAGCTGGAGAGGAAATGATACAGGAGAAAAGAAAAAGCTTTGCTTTGGACGTAGTGGGTTTGAAATGTCTATTAGACCTCCAAGTAGGGATATTGTGTAAATCTACAATTCAGGCATTCATGGAGAGAATTGGGGTCAGAGATAGATACGTAGGAGTTTTTAACATCTATGTGGTATTGAGGCCTTGTAAACGAATATGGTTTCCTAGGGAGAAGTGTAGAAAAAAGGTCCTAGAAGCCAAACTACATTATTGTCAATTTGAGGGCGTTATGAGTAAGAACTTGAGAAGGATTAGAATAGCATTCAGAATAGAAAGTGTGGAAGGATTGAGTCTTCAGAGAAGGGGGAATAATTCTCAAATTGTAATGAAAGACCGCAAAATGGTTGTGAGTATAGATACAGATAGATTTGTTTATTTTGGATAAGGGAGTTTGTGGTATTTTCTGTTCCCTTAAACGAAATAACAGGCAAAGTCATCAACCAAGAGTGAATTGGCCAGAGGGGAAAACGTGTAGATTGAAAAGGAAGGTGGTGTGAAACACCTTAATGAGTGGTAATGTGAATTTACTACGGGACGCATCCTGGGAAGTTAGGAAGTTTAACTGCACATTGAGATGTGTGGTCTTGAATTCACAAGAAGCCAGCCAGACCAGTTACTTGATTTTTCTCCAGTAATGTTAAGCCCTTTGTATTATAGGCATAGAAAAGACACATTGTTGGGGCACCTGGGTGGCTCAGTCACTTAAGTGTTTTACTTTGGCTCAGGTCATGATCTCAGGGTCTTGGGATCCAGCCCTGTGTTGGGCTCCATACTCTGCAGGGAGTCTGCTTCTCCTTCTCCCTCTGTCCCTCCCCCCTGCTTGGGGTAACTCAGTCGCTCTCTCTCAAATTAATACAATCTTAAAAAAAAGACAAGACACATTGTTGGAAGCAGTCACATTGGAGTTTTACCGAACTTATGATAGGGAGAGAATAGATAGTGGTTGAACTGTGATTGTAAATAGTGGACCCTGGAGTCTCAGCTGGGAAAGGAGGGGGCTGGGGGCTAATGGGTGGTGAAAAAAGGTAGTCCATTCAGTGGTTTAGAGATGGGAACTCGATGGATCATTGCAAAGAAGGTACTGGCGTCTAGAGCAGTGGTTCTCATTAGGGGGTAGTTTTGTCCCCTGGGAAACATTTGGCAATATCTGGAGATGATTTTTGTTGTCGTACTGGGGAGTGGGTGCTCCTGTCATCTGGTGGGTAGATGACGTTCCATAGATTCTCATAGATTCTACAGTGCACAGAACAACCCTTAAAACAGTTAACAGCTCAAACTGTCCTTAGTGCTGACTTGAGAAACTGATCTAGAGAGAGTTTAAAGGTTAAGAGGTGGTTTTTAGGAAATGGGTTTTAAAATCAAGATTTCAAGAGGCAGTCCAGTTACTAGTGATGACAAAGGTGAGTCATACCTGTGGTTTTTGAGTCTTCAGGCTCATTCTCTCAGTGGGAGAACCATAGTAGTAATATGCCTTGTAACTATATGTGTGTCATCCACATATATTGTTTATTCTCTTTACACAACAATCTTGAGATTTAGAAAAAATATAAATGATCATTTATTAGATGAGGAACTTGAAGCTCAAATATGTATTGGTCAGAGTCATACAGTCCAAACAGAATTGTAACTGTTACTCAGATTTTTTTAAACTCTTAGACCACTGCTCTTTCAGTACCATAATCAGAATGCTTTTGTAATTTGATCCAAGAACCATAGACTCACCTAATTGTAATGGAAGGACATTTGTCAGTATAGTATATGCTTTGTGCTTCCTTTTATTACTTTCTTCAAATTAATAACTGTTAGAATTCTTTCTTTTTTCTGATTATAAAGCTCAGTCACCTGGATTGAAAAGTAGTCTTTAAATATTTATTTTTTTAATACATATTTTTTTAGATTTCTGCTAAACTTGGAACTAACGTTGAAAGAGTTCTTCAGGCAGTCATTGAAAGAATACCACCGTAAGTTATTTTGCTATTTTTGTGCTGTTTGTTTATCTTTAATAGTACAAAGGCCGTCAGTCTGATCTGTAATTTTAGATTAGACCATTCTTGTGGTGAGTGAAAATACATTATTTATTTTTATTGATACATAGAAGTCAAGCACAGTATAGGGGAAAAAAAAGCAAACAAGGGTGATTGGGTTCTTTTCCTAATAATCATTGTAATAAAGAGACTTGAATAAATTAGCAGTTATTGTGTTTTAATACTGAATAAATATATTTCATCAGTTTCATAAATCATCTTAAAATATTTATTTATTTTAAAGATTTTATTTATTTATTTGACAGAGAGAGAGACAGCGAGAGAGGGAACACAAGCAGGGGGAGTGGGAGAGGGAGAAGCAGGCCTCCCGCTGAGCAGGGAGCCCAGTGCGGGGCTTGATCCCAGGACCCTGAGATCATGACCCGAGCTGAAGGCAGACGCTTAACGACTGAGCCACCCAGGCGTCCTTAAAACAGTCATTTAAAACTCAAGGTTGAAATAAAACTAATATAAAAATAGGCATTGTACTTGAGGAACATCTTTTTATTTTGGCTCTCACTTGGGTGACTTTCTCAGGTACTAGAATAAATTAAGCATAATACTTGATTTTAAAATAGGCATTTTATTAAGATTTTAATTTATTATGTGTATATTTTCTTTTTACTTATTTTTAATAGTCCCAAAGTGCATCGCAAAAATCCCCTGAAAGCTTTGGTATTTGATTCCACATTTGACCAATATAGGGGTGTGATAGCCAATGTAGCATTATTTGATGGAGTGGTTTCCAAAGGAGATAAAATTATATCTGCACATACTAAAAAGACGTATGAAGTTAATGAAGTAGGAGTTCTGAATCCTAATGAGCAGCCAACACATAAACTGTAAGTAATCTGCAATAGCAATTAAAATATATTTATATGTGTTTCGATCTCTGCCTTTCTCAGCTTGGTATGCTTAGAACGATCCCAATTTGGTAACTCAGAAAAAAACCCAAACTGATTATTTAATGCAACTAAATAGTAAATGCTCTTGCAAGAGGACTCTCATGTGTGAAGGACAGTATAAATTTGATATATTTTTATTCCTTTTGACTAGTCGTAACAAATTTTATGATCTGGTGCACATTGGGTCCTATATTGATGTATTTGATGAGACAGTGAAAGAGATGGTTCTCTCACCCATATCCAAATCATAGTGGGTATCAATTTTGATATTTAATTTTTTTATAATTAGATTTTTCAACATAAAAGTAGTGAAGAAAATTTGGTAATTTTTTCCTTTTGTATGGAATTCACAGTAAAACTTTGATTAGAATCCACGACACATGGGGTTAGCAAGGTAGTGTGCATTAGAAAAACTGAATTTGAGTTCACTTACAAATACTTGAGTGCCTGCTCTATCAGTAGTACTCCAGGTACTGATGAGATAAATCATCTGGCACATACTTGGAGCATTCTAAGGTCTTTGTTTCCTCATCTGTAAAAATTAAGGTAGTAACTATATAGGTCACACTTGATAGTTTAATGTATGTCTAAAACCAGTACTATTTTGCTCATTGCATTTTTTATTTAATTGAGTCATAAAGTCTTTTAATTTTACTCAAATATTTCCAAAGTCTGTGTTCCATCATACAGTTCATACATTGACCATTACTGTATCTTCACTTAAGATTCTGATACCTTATCCTAAACGTAAATTAGTTTGTTATCATGTAGGAAATTTGCTTTAAAAAAAACAACAAAAACTAAGCTAAAACTCTGAAATCTTGGGATGTGCTCTTTTCCTACAAGAGGAACATCAGATTGGTGTCAGATTTGTTTAGAGTTCACATTTTTCTGCTTGGTTAAAAATTGATCTTTTTTTTTTTTTTTTAAAGCACATTAGTGACACAACTCATTAATAAAATAGTGTTTTACACTGCAAGAAGTTATTTTGTGTTTCTGCACTTAGTTTCACTATGTTTACATTATATTTTAGAAGCTGTTGTTTAATGTGCAAAGGTGGGCAGAGTCATGAGGAAGGCCGTAGACTTGTTGTGTTGCAGAGGCCCTTGATAATGGACTGTAAGGCATGGTATGTTCTTTTGCTGACAGTTTAGCAGTGAGAATTGATATGTAGTACTTACTTTGAATTAGATGAGGTTTTGTTTGGAAAATGTAATCATTTCCGGGAAAGGTAGAGCTAATTGTTGAGTATGCACTTGAAACATTAAAGCAGTAAATATTTCCATATAATAATTTTATTTAGATATGCAGGACAGGTGGGCTATCTGATTGCTGGGATGAAAGATGTCACTGAAGCACAAATAGGAGATACATTATACTTACATAAACAACCAGTGGAGCCCTTGCCTGGGTTTAAATCAGCGAAACCAATGGTATTTGCAGGTGAGGAGCTCACAAATTCAAGGATGAGGGCCAATTTATTCTCTAAATTAGAAATATTCATTTTAAATAATAGCTAATTCCAGAATACTGTATTTCTTTTAGTTTTTTTATGTGCTATTTATGTATCAGTTAATTTCATATGTATAGTGAAACTTTATGTGGGAGATCATTTCCTACATTTTTATAGAACTTCTTAAAAACTATAAGCTCTTAAGAAACAAGCTCTCTGATATATAAAAGAACATAGTGATATGAATTTCCTTTTTGTTTCCCTAGAGAGTAGGTCATTGCATTTGGAATATTTTTCTAGTTAGGATGTTTTCATTACTAATTGTCAGTGGACATTTACTGACTGCCTTCCTGTTGGACTTTCTTTAATATTGTACAGTACTAGTGTAGACATGGCAGAGGATAGTGTTACCTCTTGTATGCATGACTTCACAACTTTTTACTACTGTGTGGTGTTACAGACATTTGGAAAAGGAAGGCCTGATTGAAGGTCGTCAAGTTACTCCGTGCTGGGTATCCTCCACTTGCTTTTCTCCCTTTGTATCTGTCACGGGGAAGTATGAAGTTTGTTTACCCCCATGTTTAGGCAAAGCCAATCATTGGAATTTTGGAGAACTTGAGAGATGAGGACTTGAGGTGTCAGATGAAAAAGAATCTGATGAATCAGTAATTGTATGGTTTTTGTTGGTGAATTGAGAAAAGCAAAATTTATCTTTGATTTTAATAGATTACCTGCCCTACAGAATTCAGTGTAGCTTTCATTTCTACTTCTGTTTTTCATCTACTAAGGGAGTTTCATTTGTGGTTGTGGGATGTCTTCAACTTTTGTTTCTTGAAATGATGTATTTTTCTAATAGGCCTGATTCCCATGGTTCTTTTTAATTTTTCTTATATTTTTGCAAAAGCATAAAAACACTTGGGTTGTGAATCCATTTGTAAATTCATTAAGGCTTTGAAACTTGCAAGGTACTTTGAAGCCAGTGTAACTTTAATACTCAGTTTCTTTAGCAAACCAATTATTGTGGTCAGTGAAATATAGGGAAGTAATTTAAAAGCTAAATGATTAATTTTGATCTTGGAAGCATTGTGTATTTAGTTTTTAGGCAGATTTTCACATGTGATAATTAGAAATCATTGTGTCCTCAGGAATGTACCCTGTAGACCAATCTGAATATAATAACCTGAAGAGTGCTGTAGAAAAACTGACTATAAATGATTCCAGTGTGACAGTTCATCGGGATAGTAGCCTTGCCTTAGGTGCTGGCTGGAGGTAAGATTCTTTTCCCTGTAGGATCAAATTTTTATTGAAAAGTGAAGTTTAAGTGGTTCATTGCTCCTGAACATTTCATTTCTGAAGATAAGTTCTTATTAAAGTGAACCAAAACAAACATCTGCCTATTTCACACTGTATTCATGTTCTATGGGTAAGCTTTATAGCAATTTTAAATAGAATTCCAATAGAATTTTTTTTTTTAAATTTTGAATCTTATTTAATGAAGTTTTGCTAGCATTTAATTATGATGTGAATTGCTTGAATGATTTTTTTTTTTTAATGAGTTTTGATTCTACCCATTCCCCACAAAGTAACACTGCATTCATCAAAGAAACCAGGGCCCATGAGACCATAAGCATTTTGGAGTTTGGCTTTTTCTCCCCCAGGTTGGGATTTCTTGGACTTTTGCATATGGAAGTTTTCAACCAGCGACTGGAGCAAGAATATAATGCTTCTGTAATTTTGACAACCCCAACTGTTCCATATAAAGCTGTTCTTTCGTCAGCAAAATTGATAAAGGTACTGTTGTGAACCAGCATACAAGGGAAAACGAAATAAGTGTATGTATGTATATGCAGAATGCAAGAGAAACTTTTTAGTACACCATTAGCTGACTAGCTATTACATGAAATATTTCCTGATTAGTAGCATTAAAAATTGAATTACTTTATGACTAATGATGGAGAAGCCACTTGAGAACTAATTTATGCAGTATTTTTCTTAACCTGATAGAAATCTATATATTGTCAATCTAGCCTGTTAACTGAGAACAAAATGTAGAATTAGTAATTAAAATGCTGTCTAAATCCAGTACAGAAATGAAGAATATAATTTTGGTCATAGGTAGTTTATCTTATGAAAGGTGAAGTATTCATCGCTACCTGGCTGTAGGAAATTTTAGATTTCAAGGTAGTGATAGAGACAGTAGTCCATCTAAATGGCAGTCTCTTCATTTTAAACAAATTTTAACTTTGGTGTCTGTAAATATTTTCCAACAAAATTAACTTAGGAAACTACTGATAATGCCTTATAAAGGGCAGATTAAAATGTGCTTTTACATCATCCTTTTTCTAAGTGGTACATGAGATGTGTTTAGTAGATATTGATGAACAAGATATGTTACTTATTAAAAATTATTAAGTGGTTACAGTTGGATGGTTTTTAAAATACAAAGCATGTTAAGGTAATAGTCTAAGTTTTAGGAATTCTTTTGTTTTTATTCAGCAAATGCAATTATACTAAATTCTAACATTTACTATAAATTAAAAGCAAATTTTAAAACACGGTAATTAAGACTTTTTAGCTGTTGGTGATTTTTCTTATTTTTAGGAATACAGAGAAAAGGAAATTACAATCATCAATCCTGCACAATTCCCTGATAAATCAAAAGTAACAGAATATTTGGAGCCAGTTATTTTGGGTACAATTATCACACCAGATGAATATACTGGAAAAGTAATGATGCTTTGCCAGGTATAAGTATAATACAATTTAATATAAAAGTTAATTTTAGTCCTAACAGTGGTTTCCAACTCAGGTTTTGAAAGATTTCTCTCTGTAGAGCACATTGAATTTGTAAGAAATTTTCATAAAGATCTACAACTGTGTGTGTGTATGTGTGTATACACACATACACACACGATAGAGATGTAGATATAGATACACTTTTAAAATAATTTTGACTTTAAGAAAAATAGAACCAGAATTTTGATCATCCGTGTTAATTTACTGAGTTGGTATGTTAGCCCAAAGGAAAGAAATTTGATGCTTGTTTATATTGACTAGCTAAAAGAATAGTTCGTTTTAGCCTTCATAGTACTTGAAATTGAGGGTAGTTTGAAAGATTACTATAACACTTGAGACTTTTGACTAAAGGGTGGATATTCCCCATTTTGCCTTAGTTTTTGCCACAATGTAATAAATGACTTAATCCACAAATCATAGTCCTCAACAAAACTATTTGAAGTACTCTGACATGGGGCGCCTGGGTGGCTCAGTCGTTAAGCATCTGCCTTTGGCTCAGGTCATGATCCCAGGGTCCTGGGATCCAGCCCCACATCAGGCTCCATGTTCTACCTCTCCCACTCCCCCTGCCTGTGTTCCCTCTCTCGTTATATCTCTCTTTGTCAAATAAATAAAATCTTAAAAAAAAAAGTACTCTGACATATATTGGAAAGAACTCTCAGATGATTACTAGTGGACTTGCATTTTAATTCTGTAATCACAAACTAGAAAACTTTGGTTACTTGCTTAATTTCTTTGGACCTAAGTTTGTTTGTAAAACAAGAAATTAGAACTTTGACATTATTTGTAGTTACATTTGGTTTATCATTAAATACTATATAATTTTAAAAATAAAATTGTTAGATAAAGACAGGATTAAAAGCTTTGGTAATAAATATAATTGAAATACGAAATAGTTCTCTCTGTATTATAAGTATTATTTGCAAATTTTTAGTAGACCATTAAATATTCCTTCATTTTGCCCTCTCTTTATTAGGATTTGTAAGGAAATTTTTAGGTTGGTAATTGACATCTTTCTATATTCATTGTAAATCATTTAAATAGGTTATCATTAAACACATTTTTCTTTTTTAGGCTCGAAGAGCAGTTCAGAAGAATATGATGTATATTGATCAAAATAGAGTTATGCTTAAATATCTCTTCCCTTTGAATGAAATTGTGGTGGATTTTTATGATTCTTTGAAATCCCTGTCTTCTGGATATGCTAGGTAAAAATTTAATGGGAAATTCAGATACCTGGATAACTTTTGAAATACTAACCGACATGAGTATACTAATACTCCACTTATTTAATAATCTGTGCTCTCTTGAAGATAGTGGAGAAGGATAGAAAGGCTTGAAGCAACCCTAAAAGTGTTAGAGAGTATTCATAATTTGCTTATGGAAGAATGAGTTCCTTCCATTCATCAAACTATTACCCTTCTTTTAATAAAAAAAAAAAAAGTAGTGTCCTCTTCATGAAGGAGTATATTCCCCTGTCTGTTAAAAATTATACGTAATTTTAGGGGCGCCTGGGTGGCTCAGTCGTTAAGCGTCTGCCTTCGGCTCGGGTCATGATCCCAGGGTCCTGGGATCGAGCCCCGCATCGGGCTCCTTGCTCGGCGGGGAGTCTGCTTCTCCCTCTCCCTCTCCTCCTGCTTGTGTTCCCTCTCTCGCTGTGTCTCTCTCTGTCAAATAAATAAAAATCTTTAACAAAAAAAAAAAATTATACGTAGTTTTAAGAAGCTACTGTGATCTTAGTGGTACATTGTATTTGTGTGTTATGTAATCCTGGGAGCACCTGTATGTATTTGTAAAACAGAAGTACATATTTAGTCTAAAAAATGCCAGGTGTGCCCCTGTATCTGTGAACACTTTAGTAACTTGGTCTTCTCCAGAATAAGTGGTCCACATTATGAAAACCATTGTCTTGTCCCCAGGAGTGCATGGAGGAACAGCTTGATAGAAGTGAAGGAAGATTTAATACTAAGTAACAAAGAACTCCATGCATAGCATTTTGGGAGTATTTTCTGTTGGGGTAAATAACTGTAGATGCACTTAGTATCCTAAAATCTTATGTTATTGGATAGCATATATTGGAATATAAAGAAAATATAAAACATGCTGTGAAGTGGGGAAAATGAACATTCACATCTGTAAAATACACATGCACCTACATGCATGTGCAGGCATATTTAACATTAACATTCAAAGAAGAGTTCCAGTGTTCAAAAAACATGCTACAGTGACCTGGAAATTTAGCTTTATGAAATGAGCTTTAGAATGAAAGAGTCATAATTGATATAAAGGAGTGTTCTTTGTGTTTGTATTGAGAAGTTATTTTTTCTACTTTTTCACCCGATTTTTTTCTTCCGTGTCTTCTTTTAGACAAGAACTTAAGCAAATAAGTGGCATTGGGGTTTAAAGTAAAATGAATTGAGGCAGCATGTTGTTAAAAAACAATTATTGTGGGGGCGCCTGGGTGGCTCAAGTCTGCCTTCGGCTCGGGTCATGATCCCAGGGTCTTCGGATTGAGCCCTGCATGGGGCTCCTAGCTCGGTGGGAAGCCTGCTTCTCTCCCTCTGCTGTCCCCCTGCTTGTGCACTCTCTCTCTCTCTCTGACAAATAAATAAAATCTTTAAACAAAAAAAAAATAAAAGAACAATTATTGTGGTTAAAAGAATGATTACTAAGCTAAGTGTTTATAAACGTTTTTAACAAAGTCTGTCATTTGTAGTTTGCATTTGGAAACCACTTTATGAGTTAAGTGGGCTTAAAATCTTTTGGTTTAGAAACTTAAACATACTTCAGATTAAATGAAAGAACATGTTTAATTTTGAACTATGTAAAAATAAAATAATGCCAGCTTCCAGAATTAAGGTGATTCTTATGTTCAAGATGGATCTTTTTTACATATATTCAGTTCCTAACAATAAAAATGCATCACAGTCTGTGATCTTCCTGCCCAGGCCATCGGCCTCTTGTGGACTGAGATAAGGAACAATTTCTCTTATGCCAGGTGGCAAGAATCTTCTGCAGCTGGGTCAGAAGAAGGATTCCTTTGTTATATGAAGACTGTAGTGAGGCTGCTTCTGATACTTAACTTGATGGAACTGTTTGTCCTTAAACCCCCAAGTAGCCTTTTGGAGTCCTGAAACTGTTTCCTGCATTTCAGGGGTACACTTGAATGAATAACTGTGTTTTGAATAGAGGTTAGGTTTCCATTTGGCTGTCTTAGAAACACAGACATTTGTTTAATGGTTTCTTTTGAAAAAAATGAGTGGAGAAATTCTAAAATTTTGGAGCACTGAAGATTTTAAAGTTGTGAACAGGTGAAGTCTAGAGACTATGTCTAGATTTTATCTTTCTTTGTATTCTGCGTAGTACTTAAGATGGTATCTTTCATATAGTAAATGCTTAATGTTTCTTGAAGAAAGGATTTTAGCAAAACTAGGTAATAATATGGTTTTAAAGAGTATCAGTATCAATTTGTGACCTTCCCGGTAAAGGTTTAGAAACCAAATACTTGCAGCTCTAGGCATCAGTTTGTTTTAAAATTAAGACAGTTTAGGGGCACCTGGGTGGCTCAGTCATTAAGCATCTGCCTTCGGCTCAGGTCATGATCCCAGGGTCCTGGGATCGAGCCCCGCATCGGGCCTTGCTCTGCGGGAAGCCTGCTTCTCCCTCTCCCACTCCCCCTGCTTGTGTTCCCTCTCTCACTGTGTCTCTCTCTGTCAAATAAATAAATAAATAAATAAAAAATTAAGACAGTTTAGGACTGTACATGTTCTTATCCATAATTGAAAAGACATGTAAGCATAATTAAAGTTTTCTTTCTCCTTAGACTTCAGTTTTGAGAGTTAAACCTGTTTTGATTAGCATTGTAAGCTTTGACCATATTGTTTAATAGTGATAGCTGACGCTAACCAAGTGCTTTTATGTGCTAAGCTAGGCTCTGTTCTAAACACTGTTTTTGTATTAGGTACTGTTTCAGTGCTTTAGACGTATTAACTTATTTCATCCTCAGAAAAGCCCCGTGAAGTTTCAAACCGAAGAGGAGTATATGAAATCCAAAAGTCTTGTTGATAGTGACTCTTTATCAGTGCCGTAGCATTTATTTAACTGGTAATAGAAAGCTAAACAGAAACCCAAACTTAATGAATCCCTGAGAATGACCTGTTCATATATACTGTTGTCGACAGCCAGCCAGCTCTTGGGAGGAAACTTGGGGAAGAAGGTGACATTTGCCTTCAGTGTCCCATTTTCCTAGACTGGCTTACCAGTTTATTCTCCTTTCCCCTGTAAAGCATGTGCCCCTTGCTTTTGCCTTTCGTTTCATAAATGTAAAAAGATGAGGGAGTTTGTTCCTCACTGTGGTCATCTACATCCATTTATGTGAAATGTGTATTTAATATTTTGATAGAAAGTTAGATCTTTGGGTGGGGTGTATGGGGATGGGTAGAAAAAAGATGCTTTGCAAAGAAAAATGATACAGTCTCTCGGGAAGTATGTTTATCTATCACTTGGATGTTTTTCCTTGTTAGTTTTGATTATGAAGATGCAGGCTACCAGACTGCAGAACTTGTAAAAATGGATATTCTACTGAATGGAAATCTTGTAGAGGAGCTGGTAACTATTGTACACAAGTAAGTTGACTAGAAACTAATCATATAATGTGAAAGTAACCACTTTTGACATGTTTTTATTTAATTATTGATTGCTTATTTTTATTTGATAGCTACATTTTGAAAACTTAAAAGTAATTAAATTTCCTTGTACTAGGTTTTCCTTCCATTCTTTTTCCATGCTTCTCTTTTCAAACTGTTAAATATGAAAGAACAGAATTAAAATAGCCAAAAAGAATAGTGTCATGGAAAGAAATGTTTCCCTCACCAGGGTAAGACGAAGTAGAAGAAATGGTTGTAAACTTTATGATAGATTTAAAATTGAGAACAAAAAGGTTTTTATATTCATAAAAAATTTATAATAATGAAAAATGAAATATCCTACATGTTCAGCAAATAGATTGATAAAAATAATGTAGCACCTATTTAATAATCCTGTTAAGCTATTAAAACTTCACTGTGAAGTAATCCTAAGTGACATAAAAATGCCTATTAAATAAAAGGGTTGACATATATACACTATGATTCAAACTAAAATACCAAACATATGCGGAAAAATAACGGGAGGATGTATGTTTAACATAGACATTCTAAAATGTTTAACATTGGTTTTCTATGGTTGAAGGGAAGGGCATCAAGAATGGTTTTTATGTATGTTTTTCTACATTTCCTGTAATGGTCATAATGTTATTTTTGCAATCAGAAGTCATATGATTCATAGTAAGGGATGTTTATGACAAATGATTTCCATTTGAACCTCCTTGAGAAATCACCTTTACATTGATTATGTATATGGACTAGAAAGGTACTTTAAATATTCATATTTAGGATATGTAAATAGTTGCATTTTCTCTCTCAGAGACAAAGCACACTCTGTTGGCAAAGCCATGTGTGAACGTCTTAAGGATTCTCTTCCTAGGCAGCTGTTCGAGATAGCAATTCAAGCTGCTATTGGAAGCAAAATCATTGCGAGAGAAACGTGAGTTGAAATTCATTTTTGTTCTCTGTTTTAGAAATGATAAATGGTTAGAAATGATAGGACTAGAACTGTATTATGAAATAATATTGAAAAATTTAACTTCACATTGGCCTAAGCTTTATTCCTACTTGTAGAAACACTAATCTGATTTTTAATTCCACTTAATTGATAACTGTTACAGTGATTTACTTAACACTGAGTGTTATTATTTTTAATAATATAATGGGCATGGGTTTGAGGAATTGCTTTATTTCCATTGATTTTACTGAATGATTACTGAATTTCCTGGGTAAGGTATAATTTATAAGCTAATAGCAACTGAAACTTTTTAAGAAGTCTTGAGGAAAAAAAAAAGTTTTGGAGATACTCTTCCAAAAGACAAAACTAAATTACGATTTTTACTTGAAGCATTTAATATCACTTCTCAGATCTAGCCAAATTAGAAATCAGAGATGACAGACAGGAATGCTGTTATGTTGAGCTTTGCATTGTAGATTGATTATGTAATCTATAGTAGACATGGAAGATAGGCTAATTTATGTAGGAAACTGGTCTTTTTTATGAGAGATATGATCAGAACATGGAATAAGCTGCTCTACTAGGTAACAGTAAATGCAGGAAGTAGCATGTAGCATATTTCCTTGACTCCTGGAAAATCAGAAGTATCCCCTACCTGGAAATTGCTATTCAGTTGTAGTTTAAACCCAAACCTACGTGTATTAGTAGTGGTGAAATTACAACCAACATTTTTACATAGTCTTGGGACAAATTTTATATCAATATTTGCAGTGAATTTCATTTCCTAACACAATTTTGCTTTAGTTAATTGTTTTGAGTTTCATGAGTACCCAGAGATTAGCAGAGTAGAGTTGATAACCAGGGAACATCCTGGAAAGTACAATTTTAAAATAGCGTATAAGTCTAACATAATTGTGTTGAGGTTAGAAGATACCTTAGAGAAAAAAAAAAAAAAAAGATTTTTATATCTTCTTAAGGAATACATATAAATGGAACTTTTTTCAAATTTCTTCCAGATTTCTTAGAAACACTATAGAAATAGATTAGTTTGTATCTGCTTGGGTGGATATATTAAAATTATTTAGTTTGCCCTGAAAAGGGGTTTATAAAAGTAATATATTTTTTATATTCCTAGTTATTCTTAACCCACATGTGGTAGAGTTAGTAATGTGATGATAACTATTTTTAAATTTTTTGGAAATAGTAGTGGTAAGAACAGTTCTAGGTTGAGCCAGAAATGACCTTGTATAATTCTTATAATTAAGGTTATACTTACTCTTGAATTTGGCCTAATCAAGACTACCCACAAGCCTTGACCTTTTTTATTCTTAATAAAATTTATGTTGATGTTCATGTTGAATCCATTTTCTATTTTATGTCAAATACATAAAAATAGATAAGAGCATTTGACCTATCTATTTGTTTATGGCAGTTTTACTTAGGTATAACATGATTATTTAAATCTTGAAAGGAGATTGTTTTTGAAAATAAAATTCTTTTTTAAAGAGTATATTGAAATTACATAATTTTTATATAAAATTTCCTCTTTTACAGTGTGAAAGCTTATAGGAAAAACGTTTTGGCAAAATGTGTACGTATCTGCCTGTATTCTACTTTTTATTAATATATCTGTTTTCATGAGTGTAAAATCAGAGGGGGGTATATATTGGTTTCCATTGTTTTTACAATAACCATTTCATCTCCAGTTTTCTTTTTAAATAGGTAAATCTCAGCTTGACTGTTAATATATTCATTTTGATAACATTCTTATTTTTCCATCTTATTTATAAAAATTTCCTTATATGAAGTACTACCCAATAAATTATTTTTGTAATAGTTATGATCAGGATAACATGTTTTATTGATCTAATTTATAAGGAGAAATTTTGAAGACAATGACTGTGTCTTACAGTGGGAAGAGTATGGCAATTTGAAATCCACCTCTCCTACATTGCTTTGCCATTTGTGGTCCCTTCTATTAAAATTTTTTTTTTTTTTTTTTAAAGATTTCATTTATTTGACAGCGAGAGACACAGCAAGAGAGGGAACACAAGCAGGGGGAGTGGGAGAGGGAGAAGCAGGCTTCCCGCTGAGCAGGGAGCCTGATGCGGGGCTCGATCCCAGGACCCTGGGATCATGACCTGAGCCAAAGGCAGACGCTTAACGACTGAGCCATCAGGCGCCCCCCCCTCCCTTGTATTAAAATTTCTTAACTCAGTTATGAGAAGTAAATGGTGAATGCTTTTTCTAAATCCTTAGTGTCAGGACTGGCACACTTATGACTATATGAATTTATTAGATGGCTATATGATCCAGAATTTTAAGACTTGAATCAGTAAGAGAATTGATAATTCTTCTTGACATGCATAATATAATATTGGGTTTCCTTGGTAATCTTCATCTCCATCCAAAAAATAAAGCCTTTATCGTTCTTCGAAGATGTTAAATTATGATCTGCTGTGAAGGTGATTAGAAAGGTAACTTTGCAGATGTCTACCTCATGGGTAATAATTGTAAGGTTATAACTGTATTGATGTCTGTATGCAATTGTATGATTTTCTGTGGAGTGATTTGGACTTCCAATTTTTAAAAATATTTTTCAGTATGGTGGTGATATTACCCGAAAAATGAAACTTTTGAAGAGACAAGCAGAAGGAAAGAAAAAACTGAGGAAAATTGGCAACATTGAAGTTCCAAAAGATGCTTTTATAAAAGTTCTAAGAACACAACCTGATAAGTAATTGGTGGAAAAAAATACAATGAATTTTCATAAATTAAAACTTGTGTATCTTTTAATTTTTCATAGCAATTTATATGTTGACAACAGATTTAAAATTATTAAAATTTGCTTGTTAACTTTCAGGGTTTTTAGGTTTAAATAACCTATTAGCTCTTTGAAAAGTAAGTAGTGGGCAGGTAAGAGCCTTAGATTCTGAAGCCATATTGTCTGGTTTCAGATTTCTGTTCTACCACTCACTAGCAAGGTAAATTATTACTTAACCTCTCTGTTTACTCTTTAGTGAAGTCAGGATTATACTGTTATTTACCTCCATAGGTTGTTGTGAAGATTGTATCAGATAGTATGTTTAAAATACTCAGAAGAGTGTATGACACAGTACTGCTTAGTGAATCTTAACTATTTTGTTTTCAGGCATATTTTTTCTTACACTAAAAGGCCCCATACTTTAGATTCTGTCCAGTTCAAGTTTAAGCTAAAGTATTTTCAAAATCACCTAAGTATCAATTTGTTGTTAGCTGGAGAAATTTAGATTTATAGGAGTCAGTTATCAAAGTCAAACAGCATTCTAGCTGGACATGTGCTGTCTAGTTTTTGTTAAAATTTTTATGTTTGAAACAGTTTAATACACATCTAAATTAAAGTAAGGGTAGGGGCTGTCTTAATCTTGATAATTAAGATGCATTTGGTGCAGACCGATAGGTGTTTGGTATTAGCAGCTGTTATTAATGGCAGTTTAATAATTATTGTCTAGATTTCATAGTTGAGGAGACAGAGCTTTAGTTAAGTAACTTACTTGATGTCACACAGCCAGTAAATGGCCATCATGCTGTTCTTACCTCCATTCACCCAGTTAGTGAACAAACCAGAGGGCAGATTGTATTACAATAAGATACTTTAGCCATTGAATTTTGTCCTCTGCCTTGAATGAACTGAATGAGGTAAACGTCTTGTAGCGATAAGACTATTGATATATTTTATACTAAGGTTATTACATTATGAGGTAATTCTAACTGTAAGATAGTGGGATTTACATAAAATTGTGTATGGAGGTTAATTAGCCTGTGATTTCGTCCTGCTTATATAATCTGCTCATATATCTTCCCTATCCCCTCCAGCTGTAATAGAACAGATGAAATATGAAATTCCATAACAATATTTGTATTTTGTATAGTATATTTGAAACTAGAAGAGCATTTACATGTAATTGCTAAGACAAAATGTTCTGTTCTACCATTATTGTCAGGAGAAAGTTACAAGTTGGTACCTGGCATGAAGTATGCAGCATGTGTCTACTATTTAATATTTATGCTGTATTAGTATGTGTATAATTTGGACACACTTAGTTCTCTTCCTTTAACCTCTGACTTTAGGAAGCAGTTTTACTTGTAGTGATAAAAGTATTTTTCAAATTTTGTAGTATAAGCTTAAGTTCGCTCCCCTGACCACTCTCCCAAACAGATGACTTTCATGATATAGAGTTGTGTGCCTTCTAAGCATATTCCCCAGAGGACCTTAACAGTATTGAGATTTTTGCAAACATTACAATAATTTAAATATGAGTATTAGAATAGCCACCATTTATTGAGTATAATATATGACAGCCATTGAGCTGAGCTCCGTCGGCATTGCTTCGTTCAGTCTCTACAACAGTCGAGGTACAAGTACTGTTACCATCTTATAGGGCAAGCAGCTCAGACTTACACTTGCCGGTGTCCGTTATTGACAGAGCTGGGATACAAACAGTGGTTTCTACTAGTTCTTAGCTACCATGCTTTATTGCCTTGTGGAAATCTGATAGGCTCCTTAGTTCTTTAACAGCAGCTTAGCCTCTGAGCTAGGGAGCTAGTGGCCAGAAATCAGTTTGCTGAGGAGCTTGTGTACATGGGCTTGACTCAAAATAGCCCCCTAACATCAAGGGCAGTGATGCAAAGATCTTCTAAGCTGTTTCAGCTGGCACATTTAAGCACAGAAATAACTAGAAATAACTAGTTGAATCATGCACCAAAACAGCGTTTTCACTATAATACTATGACTTTCTAAGATAGATAGGGTAGTTTGTAGTAATCAGTACTTTATTACCAGGTGTGTGACTGGAAGATGATACGACTTATTTAAAGACCATTTATAACACAAGGCAATTATAACTACGTTATTTGGGATTTAAGGAACCTATTTTATACTAACAGTTTTATTTATTTTTATTTGCTGTTTATTTTAAGGAACTTAATTGTAAATACATTTCAGTCACATTTTAGTTAAGGTATGGAAGTAATGCTTCTCTGAGATGGGCTTATAAGATGCAAAATATGCTGAAGAAATGGGAGAATTTTTACTCCCCACTGAGTGACTAAGAAATTATAGGTAGAATTACTGTCTTTTAACTTAAATCTCTTAAGTGCCTGATGGCAACAAAAAGTAAATGCAGAATCAATACTACTAATAATGTTGGAATATCTCAGATGCATGTATTCAGTTTCACTTCTGGAAATAAAATTTAGATAACAGTTGTTTATTATAAGCTTTATTTGAGTTAAAGATAGAAAACAATATACTTTTATTTGCAATTTAATGATGCAAGTTGTTAATGGCAATCTAAGTTTACAGTAATTCCTTTTATATATACTTCATCATGTTATCCTTTTAGACATATAATTAAGGAATAAAGCTAATCATTTATGAATTTAACAATAATCAGAAAATTGTCTTCAAAAGAATTTAAGTATGTTGCTAGGTATAAAGTTCATAATTGGCAAAATACTTATATTAAAAGCATGAACCCAAGTCATTAAATAAAAATAAGAGCACATTTGTAAAAAAGTGCTATCGAAGGTGGTGCACAAAAATCATGCACTTACACATACTTTCCAAAAGGTCGTGAACTGTACTTTAGGCACCGGCCTCTCTCCAGATTCTCTGTCCCAACGATACAGAGCAGGACTTTCGATGTCCAGATGCTCCTGCAGAAAGATGACTAAGGCAACCACGTGCAGAGAAGCTTGTGTGTAACGCACAGAAAATACCAAGATTACATTCCAGAAGTAAAGGTTTGCAGTGATTGTTTGGTATCTGAAAGGCTTGGAGTGTCTTTATGTGATTAAAAAATAACTCTGAGAATGCCACCAGATTCATACGAATGATACTTGATGTATAGATTCTTCACATTTAAAATGACTTGAAATTTTTAAACAAAGATTTCATTTCTGTGATGTTTTACAGAGTGGCTGTGTGGCTTCCGTACTTTATAATAAACAGCTATTTGTGAGAACCAACTACTTCTCCTAAACCTTAGTATAAAATGGACACATTCTAAATGTGGAATGTTTAACATACAGATACTGGACTTCAAAAATGACAGTCTTCAAAAAAATCCCCATTTTATATTGCATAGGTGAAAATTCATCTACTACTTAAAAAAGTGTTCTGTTCATTCAAGCAGAATTTTGCTCCAATCTCCTTCAATTTCCTTCTTTCATACTGTATAGTGGATCCACAAGTTTATTGTGCACATGCATTAAACCTTAAAGAAAAAAAGCACAATTCTAGTTTTATTTTTAATTTTGAATTATCTCTCATTTACCTTAGAAAATAGAAGAGTTTATAAGATACAATAAGTATACTGGTTCCCATCTGATACAAAATAGTTAAGTTTTATTGAAAAATGCAAATAGAAATGTTTCATAATATTTAGTTGTAACTACCTAGCAAATAGTAATTTACAGTTATTTATGAAGCTGTAGATATAGAATGAGTACAAATTCCTTGGGAGTAGAAGCAGTTCTTGCCTTCAAAGCTTCAATATGGCAAAATAACAAATTTGAATAATGACTTGGTTAATACATTTTGATTACATCCTGTAAGTCTGTTGAGTTTGATCCTCTGCACTTCTCTACCAGACTCCAGCCCAGGAACTCAGAACCGTTATTAAACTGGGATAGCTTTAAGTTCCCCAAAGTATTACCCTATCCATTCATCTGGCAAATTATTTTCCACTATTTTGACATGTGTCTTTACAATAGGGGTGATAACAAACTATACTGAAGGAGGTTAATAAAAAAATCCAAGGTGCCATTAAAAAGTTGAAGACTCCATATTTAAACATAACCAAAGATTTAAACTTAGAATGCCAAAAAAGTAGAGCAGTCAATACTGAATCATTTCTGACTCCCAAACATGACAACTGGAAGCTGTTCACCTGGCAGAAATCAAGTACAGCCTCAATCTTAGGATATAAAAGAGCTAGAGATGGTTCAAGGAGTCTTTGAATCTCCCGCATTAATATACAAATTTGTGTATGCAAGTGTGTGTGCATGTGTGCATTTTTTTCTGAGGACAATCTCTTCACCAGATTTTCATAGTGGTCCATGACCCAAAAGAGGTGAAGAGTCATGACATTTGAACCCTGGTTTTCCTTTTTGCTCTTAACCTTTACATTTCCTTTTGCTTTTAAAGTATAATCTAGCCCAGGGGTCTCCTGGCTGGCTCAGTTGGAAGAGCATGTGACTTGATTTTGGGTTTGTAAATTCAAGCCCCATGTTAGGTGTAGAGATTACAAAAAAAATAAAAAAATACAGTCTAGCCCTTTATTAATATACTTGAACTGTTCTCTATTAACGGGAATTTGTTTTGCTCCTGTTAGCTCTTACGGAAGAGCTATTTCCTCCCAATTTGAGTGCTACTATCCATTTTCTAGGGCTTTCCATCCTATCAACTCAAAAAGTTTTCTTCAGCTTCTATTTAACTCTTTTTATTTAATATCCTTTGGGCTTCATAGGGTGATTTTACATAATTTAGTGGTTAGACTGCGGTGGTTTCATAGCCCTGTGTTCTCCCATCCATCCATCTGTCCCAACTACCCACAATTTATCAAATGCCTCCAATGTACCAGGCACACTTCCAGATGCTGAAATAATGCAGTGAACAAAACTTAAGTCCCTACCTTTGTGAAGCTTTTAACGAAATATATTACATTTTATTTCCTCAAATCACTTACTTAATAAGCCAACTTTTTATGATGCTGAGTCAACTACTTTCAGGAAGAGATCTTACACTTTTTCTTTTTTTTTTTTTTTTTTTTTACTAACATCATGTGAGACTGTGTACTTGAAGGCACTTTGGCCTGTTTTCTTGGCTGATGACACTAACTGGAAAATATAATTTATATTTACTAAAAATACACATTAAAGGGTAATTTTTATAGTGCAGAAGAAATATTTGCTAATGAAAACGATTAACCAGATTAACCAGATCTCTAAATAGAACCAATCCTATTTAAAACAGGATTTAACTGAAAAGTTTTTAATACATTTCAACAACCAGAATGTAAAGAGCAGTAAAATGGGAGCTGGAGAAACCTAGGAGGAGAGGGGACACAAAAACAATGGTAATCTTAGCCACTCAGTTTAGAAGATGTAACCTCCTATGGAGAAGCCACTGTAATTAAGAGGATTATTCTACTTGATACAATTCATCTATCATTTACTTACAGCTTTGATCATGGAAATAATACATTAGAGCTTGAAAACCCAAAACATCAGAATAAACATTAAAAATTCAACTCTATAAAGTTTAACTATACATTAGCTGTAACTTTTACACATTAGGCTGTTTCCAAACTAGAAATGCATTTTGGATGATAAAGAATTTATTATGACTTAAGGTAAAACTGACAATTTTTTATACAAGAATTTGATAGAAACAAATCATTGCTACTTAAATCATTAACAGAAAAAAATAAATTCTGAGTACTAAAACGTATAGACTTCCTAACATGTTGCCAGAAGTTGTTAAATGTCATAGATTCTAAATGTCAATTTTATGGTTCTGACTCCATCTGAATCATTCAATCTCTGTTTCAAGCTACTGGAATAGGGTCTACAAAGGATGAAACAAAAATGTTCACCATAATGATGAGGTCTTGAAAATATACTCTCAAGGACATAAAACACAGGCTTTATATAAAATCAGCAAAAACAAAAAAATTAGACTAAAACATTAAATATTAAACTTTTCCTGCAATTTACTTCTATCTTCCAAAAGGTATATACTGAAACTTCCATTTGCAGTGATTTTTATTGTTTTAGATGCAGTTAACCTAGATTTTCTTCTGGGCCTACATAATTAGAGCCCTTTTATGCACATTTTAGTGATGGCAGAAGATAGAGTAGTAATGTGACTGGAATCTGAAGAACTACAGAAGGTAACTACAGGATTCATATCCTCCAGTACTTAAAGTGGTAAAATACCTCAATGAGAATATGGCAAATATATAAAACTATACTTACGTATAAGTTTATGAATATTCAATTATTCTACCCTGTATTAAAATACCTTACTGTAAAATGAGGTCTGCATATAGCCCAGAATAATATCTCAATTCCATTTTTCTCCATATTGACGGGAGGCACTCTCTGACAGGCTGATACCCTGAACCTCTCCAGAAATACATACAGATCCATATTAGAAAATACAATGTCCTCAAAAGAGCAGTGCAGCGATTCTCTCATGAATAGTCTATACTTCAAAATGTTTCAGAACAGCTTAGAATCTGGATAGATGAATTAAAAGAACAAAATACATGTAATCACCTACCCCCTTGTGTTTTAAATTATCTTTATGTCCATACCTTTTTGGAAGCAATTATTACAGTATGAAAGCAACCCAAACAAATAGAAATATGATTTAGATAGCCAGAGTTTATTTCTCTTCTATGAGGCAGTATAAACAGTGGACAAAAGCCCAGACACCAGATAAGACTGGTTTCACTTACCCAGCTCTGCCCACATATGAGCTGTATGACTTTGGGCGACTTAACATCTCTATTAAGCCTGTTAACTCACCTGTAAATGGGATTATAAGAATACCCACCTCATTGGATTGTGAGAATTAAGTAAATCAAGTATAATCCATTTAGAATAGTGCCTGGTCATATAAGTATTGGCTATTATTATCTTATTAAATATTTACTACACTAAAATGTAAACATTTTGTGATAAAAATGGAATTGACAACATTTGATAAGCACAAGGGTTTACCTGAGGATTGCTGGTACCAGAACATGGGAATGTTAAATGAATCTCTGGCATTAAAATATGTGGATAATGGGGATTCCTTTTATTAATTTTTTCAAGGAATCTAGTATTTGTAATGAAATCTGAAAGACTACATGGAAATATATGGGTAAAACTCCATACAAGGACTCTTATTCATAACTCATCACAGATCTTTCTCTTTTACCTGTCAACTTATTTAAAAACTTGACAATATTTCAGTTTAATTTGATACTTCTGTGGCTTGGTAAAAAAAAAAAAAAAAAGTAACTTTTGATAAGAATATAAATGACTGGAAATAATTAAGCATTTAACAGTAAGGAAAGGTTTAAGTAAATTTTGATACATCTACTTATATAGCCATTAAAAATGCTTTTGAAGAATAGTGAAATAGGAAAGTGCTCACAACAGCTAAGTGCAAATATAAAACTAAGCATGATTAAAATTTTGATTGTTCACTATTCATCAAACTTCATTTGTGTATCATCAAGATTTTTGCGACACTCACACCATTTACGAGTTAAAGATTTCTTTTAAATTGACTTGTAATTTAAATTTATATACTATTTCATGAATGAGATGCTGAAGACTATGAGACACACATTTTATGTATCATTAAGAAAAAATACTACTAGGTAACTGATAATGACACCAATTTTAAACACATCCCAATTTCAGACAAGATAGATGTGAAAAAAGATGTGTCTCACAGGCAATAAAATATGGTAACTTCTTTAACTGTCAAAACAATGATATTTATGGAATACAAGTTTGATCGGTTTAGTGTATTTTTTCTAACACATGTTAAATAAGCACCTAGTAACTAGAGTACAAAGATTAAAAATACATATCCACCTAATATCAATAGTACACATACTACATACTCTGTATGTGTGTATATATATATAGATGACCAGTTATATATTTTCATATCAGCTATATAAATATAAAGAGCACCTATTTATACAGCTTGTTTATTATGTGTGTGTATATGTGGAATTCACTCTTAAGCAGGGAATGGTTTCTAAACAGTATAGTCAAATTTTCCTTGAAAATCTCTTAAATCACCCATTACATCAAGCACATGTAGTTTCATATATACAACCCGGTACGGGAAGGTTTAAGAATTACTGAACTAGACTGCAGGGAAGAGTCAAAAGGACAAGCTACATGCAGAAGTCTGGGCAGTCAAACCCCTACTTACTTGCAGAGTTTATTCCATACTGCTCTGACACTGAACCATTATAACTGATATATGGGAATAATTTGAAATTGTGAAGATTAAATGAGATAGTGGGTGACCCAACTTACCTGCTGCTTAGATTCTAAACCATACCTTGGTGAGGAAGGTGGGGCAGGGAAACAATGAAAAGAAAATCAAAGTATATATATATACATATGTGTATATATATATATATATATATTTCCTTTTGGGTTACTTACTCATATATACAATATGAAAGTAAGATATTTTTTATTAAATTTTGGATTTCAAGAAAAAAATAGGAAACTATTTTGAAAGCTATTATTTGAGGTGAGATTTTTCTATTCCTTAAAAAGAACTGGCTACTGTGTTGGCAAAATGCTGGTTTCAATAGGCACAGTGCAGGATGTGACTCCACAGTCTATTAAGTTTTAATTGTCATCTACAATGGGACATTCTCACTGTCTGCTTCTGAAATTTCAATGCTCACCTTTAAAGTATTTCACAGTTTTAACTCTTAATTCTAAAGTAGCATCTTCATCACACACAAAAATAGTTCGGGGATGCTGCTGGAAAGCAGAAACAGTCCACATGTGATTTACTCCTTCTTCTATTGCTTTGTAGAGAGCAAATGCCTTGTGTGCACCTGTTATGAGGATCATTACCTGAAAAGTCATGACCATTACATGTTAATTAATTCTTAAAACATGTTTCAAATGACTAAAAAGCTCTTTTTTTTTTAAAGAAAGATGTTAGCACCAATACTCTTCTGAAGGTAAAATAAAATAGCGACATATTTCTTCACAGTTCAAGGTATTTATTTTTGTTCTTCAAGGTAAAAGGCAAGCATAAAGTGTAACTTCTGGTTTAAGAAAGTAAAATAGTATCTTCTTACGAAGTATTATTGAATATACCATAATGCAGGTACTTAATACATTAGATACTGATGTGCGTAAGTGACCTGGGAAAATGAAGAAAAAAGAAAGAAAAGGGCTGTTTTGCAAAAGCAGAACTGCAGGTCAACAAAGAATTTACATAACTAGGAATGATATACCAAATTGCTCTAACCCAATCAATACAGTAGATATTACTTTGAAAGAGAAAGAAGCCTAAAGACTATTTCACTGAACAGATTTTATCAAAGTTGTCTAAAACTAGATTTAAAGAAGGATTAGGGATCTACTTAAATGTAAGAACTGTCCTTTAAGCACACAAGACTAAGAATACCCTTATGAATTACAGAAAACCCAAGCTGTTGGTCCCAAATTCCTAAAAGCCTGTAATTCAAAGAACATGTGCAAATGTGAGTGTGTATGTGTCAGAATGAATCTTTACCATTTTTATGAGTGAGAAGGGGTTTGCAATAATCCTTGAAAAAACTGATATATAGGCTTAATAGTCCTTATTTACCTCTAAGTTATTTGTTAAATGGTTGGGATTTGGTGACTGATTAGATGTAGAGAAGAAACAATGACACATGTTTCAAGCTCATATAATTTTTTTTTAAGATTTTATTTATTTGACAGAGAGTGAGAGGGGGAACACAAACAGGGGGAATGGGAGAGGGAGAAGCAGGCTTCCTGCTGAGCAGGGAGCCCGATGCGGGGCTTGATCCCAGGACCCTGGGATTATGACCTGAGCCTAAGGCAGATGTTTAACAACTGAGCCACCCAGGCACCCCATCAAGCTAATTTTCATGGTGAGTGTTGCTACTCACCAAAGGAGGGAATATTCAAAAGAAAGGCAAATTTGGTGGAAAGATAAATTTAAATTTTGGACAGATTAAGTATAGGGAGTCTAAATATGGAGATGTCAGCTGGAAGTTGGAAATACAAAACGTGCAGCTTCAGGAGTACAAGATAAAGATACATATTATCACTGTACTGAGAGTACTTTATCTTTTTGGAATAGTGATAAAACTACTGAAAGAACGTTTCAAAGAGTGACTGCTATTGACGTATTAAAAAAAAAAAAGAAAAAAGATCATGCCCAAAGCATACAGAGTGAATATGCAGTTCCAGAATGAAACCCTAGGGAACAACAATATTCAAAAGGCAGATGAAGAAGAAAAGCTTGGGAAGCAGACTGAGAAGGAATGCTCAGAAAGTAAGAAGAGTAATGGCAGAGTTTTATGATGGGAGGGATGGTCAACAGTAGTAGATGATGAAAAGAAACCCAACAGGATAAGACCTGCAGAAAAGATGCCGGTTGTTAGCAATGAAGAAGTCATTACTGACTTTGGTGACTTTCAGCAAGGTAGCAAAATCAAAAGCAGATTTTTAAATTAGTTTTTCCTATGTCACCTTAAGAATAAATATCCAAAATATTATTATTATATATAACAATTATAAAGATGTTGCAATAGTGGAAAATAATTTCTCTTTTGAAATTATCTTTAAAATATATGACATTATCTTTAAATATACCTCAGTAAAAACAAATTTCAATCCTTTGAAGGTAAATTTAGATTTCGGCAAAGAGCCTAAAGTCAACAAAAATCAGATTTGGTGGTTCAAGTAAGTGACAGCTGTGGATAGAACTTTGTCCAACATGAATTATGAACATAATTCATTCACACTATTCCCAACAGTTATTAAATACCTATTATGTGACAGGCAGTGTAAGGTGCTAGATATACACAACCTACAAACTCAGAGAGATTGTAAATTAGTGAGAAAAAAGATATTAAACCAGTAAACATACAAGAACAATCAGAAATTGTGAGAAGTGCTACAAAGGAAAAAAACAGAGTGGTCTAAGAGAAAATAGAAGAAAGTAACTTTGACTGTGAGGATTATGGTCAAGAAAGGTAATTCTGAAAGTTGAAAACTGAAAGGTGCCATTTTAGCTAAGCAAGGTCTGGAAAAGTAGAGCATTTCACAGTGGTAATCAGTGTGAAGGCCTCAAGCCAAGAAGAGTGATAAAGTAGTGACTGGAGTGGTTCCTTATCTAGTTGACAATTCCCAAATTTTAAGGAAACCTATAATAACTTCCAGGGTGTCACTTCCAAGGTATGTACAGAAGGTCCTTGTTAGCAGAGCTGCCAAACTGTGAAGCTGCTTCCTGATACACTAACCACTTAGAAATTTAGTTTACCATTCATATGTACTTTCCATCTAATAATAGCATCTTCCCCACACATTGATTCAAAATTTTATTAAGTGTATCTGTTCTTAATGAAACTAAAATTGAAGAACAGCTCACATTACAGTTAAAATCACTGGCAAATGAAAATCTGTACACATTAAGCTCCTTACAATTAAAGATAAGAAAATCATTAAGTATGATGATGTGATACTTGTTTCAAAAGAATGATAGAAAAATCAAAGCACTAGGGCCCCTGGGAAAATAATGAAGTCCTAGAATAGTTTTGCCATAATAATTTTCTTTGTAATCATGCTGAGAGTGAGTACTGTGAGGTGAGTGACATCATAAAATTTTCCTGAAAAACTGACCATAAGAAAAAAAATCAGTATCTTAATAACTCTCTGTTCATTCTAAGAATTAGCTTGTTACATTACAAATTAGCAAATAAATCTAGTTAAATGTAAGAAATCTATTTGCATAACTTTCAGTTTCATATTTTAGAAATACAATTGCTCTAAAATCTTTTTCAACTTAATTACTATGGAATTTCAATTCGTGAAGGTCTTTCTTCACATACTGATGACTTTTAGATGAAAAACTTCATTTTGAATGACAGTTCTATTTGTATGTTCAAGTCTAGACATATTTACATTAAGATACATTACTTATTCATCATAACTTGTCTGTATGCTTTCCTCTGAACCTGTCCCATCTTGTTATCAGGAAGGAATGGAGTTTCCATATAATTGAACCACTTAGAATCCTGAGCTGACTGTAATTTGTTCTGTTATTCTCAAGGAAGGAAATGAAAGCCCAATTAAAAATTTAAAAATTAGGATATATTGCTCAGAGTACTTGCCTTCTTAAGTATACCAAATTTAGAACAGATTCAGCCTTAAATGGGTTCTTTTTATGCTGGAAACTAACTGGCTATCCTCCCACAGTCCAGAAGTACTTTACACTAAATTATCCTGAGCCTCCAAAAACAGTTTAACCAGCATTGCATTTTTGTTACAAAAGACCTTTCACCACACCATTTCACTTAAAAACAGACCATTTGATCAGTATGATTTTAGGAACTCAAACAGAAGCAGAACAGGCCTATGTAGCAGTATTCCAGAAGGGGTGGTGCCTAATTCTTAGCTCCAAAAGACTTAGTTAGACTCTAAACGTGGCAATGAGACAGAAGTCATTGAGAGCTCGATAACAGTTTACCTAGTGAATAGGATGTAACAAAAATTATTTGGTGCCATAATTCCTCCAAAATCTACAGATAGCAAAGAATATTGAATTCTTACTTCTCTTGCATCCATCACTGTCCCCACACCAACTGTTAGAGCCATAGTTGGCACCTTCGATAAATCTCCATCAAAATATTTAGCATTTGCCAAAATGGTGTCCATTGCTAGAGTCTTTAATCTTGTCCTTGATACTAAACTGGATCCTGGCTCATTGAAAGCGATATGACCATCTGGACCAATTCCTTTTAAAAGAAGTATACACACACATAGACGCATAAAATAAATAAGATTTCTCAAAGTTCAGCTTGTTTTTAAGAGCAAATAGCCATATTCTAATGCTGCATTAAATACCTGTTCCTGTATTTGATTCAACAAGTATTTCAGTGTATTCCATATGCTTAGCACTGAGCTAGCATGAATGTAACTGACACTGCAATCTAGCACACATATACACACGTACAAATATAATTAAAAACAAGAACTGCATGAAACAATACTTACCCCTGCTAGGAGTCATTCTATTTCATTAGCAAAACATACAAAAGGAAAATGCAGAATGTGAATGACTATACTGATTTCATGACCTAATAATGGGTGACAACCACAACCCGAAAACACTGCTTTAAAGAGACCCACTGCCAGCTCCAGTATTCTAGGACTGCCTCTAAAGTATAGATAAAAATACGACATTCCTTATCTGAACGAAACTGGAAGTAAATCTTTTTGTAAAATGAAGAATCCTTCTATGGCATGAATAAATCAAGTTTTACATATGTGTACCCTACTAGCTAGTCAGAGTTCTGACAACCTCAATGAAAAAATAAACCCACAAATTCTGAGTCAAAATACCTGTTATATTTATACTCTGCATTTTACTTTAATGACACATATGTGTATTTTACTGACTCAGCCTATAATTCAAACCAATTTCTCCCAGATTACAACAAAGTAAAATATGACAAAGAATAACCTGGTTTTGATGGAACAAAGAAGAAATGAAAATCTTAGGGAGCAAATATAAGCCACCAAAGCACCACATTCTAGGAATTTTTAATGTGGTGACAAAGCCTGACCTACATGTGGTTATTATGTATGGATTTTTCCATTGGTGTATATGTATCTGCCTATAAATATAAGTTTTAAATTATAAATATGCATTTCTTTCCAGATTTGTAAAACTACTGTTTCTCCTCTTAAATATGTATCTGTGCAAATATTTATATTTCTCTATGTATGTATAGAGAAGAAAGGCTGGGACCAGGAAAATAAAAGTTCCAGAAAAAACAGGGAAGTCCTCAAGGATCAACATTAGTGTTCTAACTGGTATTGTGGGTCATACAAAAGTGTAGAGTAAGGCTGAAATTATCAGCAGTGGTTCAAGACAGAGAAGGGTCAATATATTCCCTTACTGACCAGAAGTAACTATTAGAAATTGAGCTTCCTGATATAAATATGTCTGGCACACTCTCATTCAGTCTTAAGTCTTTGCTTTAAGAAGCAAAATATATTTACACCTTTAGGAAACATCTCTAAAACATCAGAGTCTGGATTACAGGCCTTCCCGGTGGTCCTACAGTTCTGTGGGGTAGAATGTAAATTTCATTGGAGTAAGGACTTTCTCTTAATTACTATACCCTTACCCCTTAGAATAATACATGACACATAGGAGGCCCTCAATAAATAATGGCTGAATAAATGAAAAGATGGTTGCTATTCTTTGGTATGCTCAGTATAGTTTTTCTCTTCTCCTTCTACCTTGCTCTGCTCCCCTCACAATGGAGGGGACCTTTATCTACTCTGTATCTCTCTGAGTCCGGATGATTGTGGTCTAGTGATAAACACTTGTCCCAAGCTGAAACAGTCAGAATTTCAGGAAATTCTGAAACCTGTGTGGGGTGGAGAAAAGAAGGAAGGCATCTACAGCTGAGGTATCTGATGATAGCACTGCAGGAGAGTATCCATAAGTTCCTGCTTTGGAGATTTGAGGCTCCTTGGTTCTTGTTCTTCCACAGACTTGGCTGTTTCAACTCTTCTAACAATTCTGTGCGTTAGCCCAGAATCATTCTAGTTAATTCACTTTTGGTCCCAAAGTAGATTACAGTTACTTGCAAACCAAAGATTCTAATCATGTACCCAAAGGAGAGGGTTAATGTTTTCCCCACAGTCTTATTTTTATTTTTTTAAAAAACAGTATCTTAAGATAATTTTAAAGTTAATAATATCCTTAAAGTTTATCTATAAAATTTCATATTTGTGTATTTTATTGCTGGGGGTGGGTCAGGGATTGCATGATTGCAATCTTTTTGTAAAATGAAAATTGCAAGTAGATTGCACTCTACTCTTTCTTTTAGCAATTCTGTCATCACAGGGAGAATGAGAACTTCTGGCAGTATATATTTCCTTTTTCTTTCCTACTGAGGAAAGGGAATTCCTGTTCTATTTCCCAGGAGTAAGACACGATGGATCCACAGTCTTGAGCTCTTCTCATTCTACTATTTCCAGTTTAGAGGGGAAGAATAGGAAACCCCATTTTGGCCTCAAGCCCAACCTGAAATCTCTAATCCAAATTTACCTTTAATAAGGCTGATATTTTGATCCCATTTGGCTCAGTTCTTAGTGTTTTTATTAACCAACAAACCCTGGAACAAAAGAAGGGTATGTGGTAAGACCCAAATACCAAGCCTCATCTTGAAAATCCAATAACAAATCTAGATCAACAAAGGCAAAGAATCAAATGAGATTCTTGCATGAGTATACATCCAATAATAGGGTACCCCAAATAGTAAAAAGTTCAAAGAAAATGCAATAAGCTAACCCTTCTTCCCCTATACACAGAGTAATTATGTCTTTTGGATGGTAAATATAAAATGGCAGACCCTGATCATGACATGACTACAGTGAAGATGTTAATGGAAGAGGCAAGGAAATCTTATTTATTGATTGACTGATTGATTGACTGGTCAGGAGAAAATGTCTACAGGAAGCTTAAGACAAAAATTGGTTAGAAAACAAAGTAAAGTGCTTTCTAGTATAAGAGTCAGTGATACACACACATAATTATAATTTACAATCCATCCTGTTTCAAAGGGAAAACTAAGGTGACCTATAGTGAGGAAATACACCAAAAAACCTAAGCCAAAAAGAAATGAGAAGTGACTTAAAGCTATAGGAAAAGAAGAAAGTTCTAGGAGAAATCTTTGATAAGGGATATTCAGGCTTAAACACTACATTAAGCTGTAAATACTTCTGGAAAGCAGACAAAGGGAGAAAATGGAGTTTAAGAGTTCTTAGGCCCCCCCACCCAAGTAAATTCTATTTTCCGGCACAGAATCCCCAAGGGATTTGTCACATGGATCCTTAGGTAAGGCAAATAAATTAAAAGGAAAAAAAAGATATTTAAATAAAGTAAAAGATATTTTTCATTAAGCCATTTTTAATAATGAACCTCTATTAACTACCATGCCTTTTTGTATAATGGTAAATGAGTGAAATATTTCTTGATATAACTAAAATACAGATACATTAGGTATAATTACATTACAGTAATTAGGTATACATTATAGTAATTCTAATTGATTTTTGTATGGAGTTTAGAAAACCTAAAGAATGCATGGGTAGTGCATTCCTTAAACGTTCCCAAATTACCCTTGATATTGGCAAGTACAAATAGTAATTATTTCAGAATTGAACCATATGGACAAAACTGGAATACATATATTTTCCAGGAATACTGGAATTTTATTTAAAACATAGATAACTTTCTATTTTGAAAAGTGAAACAGTCTAGCTTAGATTCTTGCTCAGATAAAACCATCCCATTTACAAAATAAAGTAAATGATATTGGCTCTGTTAGGTACAGAAAAAAATTTCCTCAAAGAGAAAATCTCAATCTCACTGGATACCCTTAGAAGTAATTCAGTAAAAAAGCAGGAAATTCAATGAACTAAGGAACAATTATTTCATCATCTACAGTTCAGAAAGAGAAGACTGAATAACACTTAATGGAGTACCAATTACACACCAACCACTATGCAAGCATTTTACACGTTATAACATGGTGAATTCTCACAAGTTTTGGAATGGTTAATATTAATTCCTGTTTTACAAATAACTTAATTATACTGAACTTCAATAAACTTCCCAAGGTCATACAGATAGTAAGTGACCCAAACAGAATGCGAATTCATGTCTGACTGTAATACCCAATTTTCCCCAAGGGCAACCAACCACCACAACTATATGTGGCCACCTCAACCATCAGTCAGCCTCAATACAGGTCTACTGAAGATCTAATTCATGTACTTTTAAACAGTCTTTTAATAAATATAAGATATATCTGGAGAACTTAATTTAGAGCTTTAGTACATTTAGTTGAATACTAAAAACTCTGGCAAAAAGCATTTTGGTTTCAGTTTCATTGCTGTTATACTATTCTTATGGTAATTAATCAGCTGTCTCAGGCTTCATAATGACGACAGAAAACCATATTGTCATGACAAAGAAATTTCCTATTTTCAGTGGTACATTACAAACAAACACATGCATGTAGATATATATAAATTTCAAGTGGAATTTAGCCAATTAAACATTTATTCATGTGGAGTTTATAAAGACAGTTATACAGCTTAGTTCACATTGAAGGGTGATGATAAAGTCTCACATCAGTCTTAACTGATTTTTTTAATGAGATGAAGTAATTTAAGTGATCAGTACAGAAATGCGAAAATCCACTGTTCCACATGCAAACTTTTAGGGATTTAACCCTGTAATTTGGTAAGAAAGCTGGGTTGGGATTTTAAAGAAATCATAAAAGATAATAATTATCATTCAGGAAAAGAAACATCACTCATTTTGAAAGATGTGGTAAACTGTTAATTCTAAAGAGATAATACAAAAGAGTTTAGCAGGTATTGGAACTTATTTCTCAAGACATAATTTAAGCAATTCTAACTTGCGACCTTAATATTTTTTGATGAAAATAAGGTAAAATAAAAATCAGTAGCTGAATAAATGGGTATTACAATTACAGATGTTCCCTACATTACACAAAGGTAAGATTAATGAGAAAATGTTTTACGTACCTCCAACAAAAAGGTCAATTCCTCCAGCTTCTTTTATTTTCTTTTCAAAAGCATCACATTCTGCTTGTAAATCTGCAGCATTCCCATCGAGGATATGAGCATTCTTAGGATCTATATCAATATGCTTAAAAAAGTTATTCCACATATAAGAATGGTAGCTTTCAGGATGATTTCTGGGAAGTCCTAAATAAAAAGTTAATAAATAAAAATGTAAGTATTTCCAGGAATAAATCCAAAGTTTACTTTTCTGATTAAGCCATAAATGCTATTTAAAATATATAACCTTTCTATTCCATATCCAATGGATATCCAAATTAAATCCAATTTAAAGGCATTTTTATGTGGAATACATGGTCATTATATGCCAGGCGTTAATCACCTTACATGTATGTATTAATTCAAATAATTTATATAACATCTATGGAATTACTTTTATCATTCTTATAGATAAACAACAAAAGTACAGAAATATTAAGTAACTTTCCCAAAGTCACACAGCTCATAGAAAGACTGGAATTCAAACACAGAAATCTAGTTCACATGCATTTAATCACTGTACTCCACTTCTCAGGCACAAAACTTCTACCAATGGAACTGATTTACGTATTAATTTCAACAATAATTAGCCATACATCTGAAATGTTGGTCCATGTTTCTCATCTATTTTTCCTATATGCATGCAAAGTATGCTGAATCACAACAATTCTTTGGCTATCACTTAGGCTAACACTAAAAATGTATTCCTATGTTCAAAGTTTAAAACAAGAGTTTATTCACATCACAGATCTTTCCTATTAAGCAAGTTAACAATCAATATGGCATAAAAGCTTCATAGCCACAAATATAAATATACTTATCTTTGAAAAATCTTTATTTTACTAATTACTTTTACATACGTGGTGCTCTATCCCCACAACAACACTGGTTTTAACTTTGCCTTAAGGGGACAAAAAAAAAACCAAAATGTGTGACGTACTGGCTCAAAGTTGCATGACTGGTAAGTGGCAGAGCCCAAGAATGAATACAGATCTTCTGATTTCTAGTCCCATATTCCTCCACGATATCGTGCTGGCATCACAAAAATATAGATTTTTTAAATATAAACTCCCAACCTCACCACAAGGCAGTACATTATCTTCTAATTATATTACATTCAAAACATAAATTCAAATAACGTATTAATTCTTAAAATATATTCATTTTATTTAAAATATAACATATCCAAATAATATATTCAAATGATATACTTACCTACATATTCATCCATGTTAAAGGTCTTCACATATTTAAAAGAAAGGTCTCCATTCTTATGATATTCTATTAGTTTTTTATAACATCCTAAAGGTGTACTTCCTAAAACAGACAGAGAGTCCATTTTCTAACATAACATGAAAAACCTATTTTTTTTAGAAAGTTTATATTTACTTTATTCTCTTAATGATATTCTCTACTTCTAATTTGCTAGGGAAACAATGATTAATTTAAATACATATTCAATTAAATGTATTTTGAATTACACATACATTTGCAAGGTACCTTGAAATCTTAGTAAATTAGAATTTGCTGACTAAAACTAGAAATCTGTCAATAGAAATTATAGTTTGGAAAATTATTCTAGAGTTGTTCAGTATTTGGAATTAATGTTGTATATTACAAGATTAGAAACTTCTAGAAAGCACATTTGAATTAAAAGAAAAATAAACACCTCACCTTTTGAGTAAAAGCTTTTATAGAGAAGGATTTATATCATATAAATGAAATATAAAAAGGTCAAGTTGACCATTTAATGAAATCAAAAGGGAAACCAGAGCTAAATTTAAATACTGCCTCTACTTTCAAAATAGACTCAGAAATTGGCAAGGACTGTTTGAGGAACATTAGCCTTTATGATTTTAACTGGAGATTCTGTTTCTTATTTTGTGTTATTTTCAGCATATATCAGCTAAAATGTATAAAGTAAAATGACCTCTGGGAAATGGGATCTTGGCTTTGGATATTTTATCTGATTTTATTGTTTTATAAATGTGATTCTTTTACATGTTTTATAAAACTAAAATCAGTTTGATAGTGCTTCTTGACATGGCACAATTAAGAAAAATAAATTTAGCCACTTGAAGATGGCCTCCATTTTTAAATTTGCTGTATTTTTTCATTTTAACTACAAACTGGAAGGTTAGAGATTGACTGCATTTTTTTTTTTTTTAAGATTTTATTTATTTATTTGACAGAGAGAGACACAGCGAGAGAGGGAACACAAGCAGGGGCAGAGGGAGAGGGAGAAGCAGGCTTCCCGCTGAGCAGGGAGCCCGATGTGGGGCTCGATCCCAGGACCCTGGGATCATGACCTGAGCCAAAGGCAGACGCTTAACGACTGAGCCACCCAGGCATCCCAATTGAATGCATTCTTAACAAGTGATCTGGCCCTCCCTATCCTGGCTGGAGTATTGATTAATTCCTAATATATCCACCATCACAAAACAAAACATCTGCACACAAAATTTCTACTCAAGTGGCAGACAGAAGTATGACAGAACTAAACAGTCTTTGGCGAAAGAAAAAACAAACAAAAAAGGAAATTCTATAGTAGTAAAAAGATTGCCTTTCATTTGCGATAAAAGAATAATACAAGTGGCTATAAATAATAAATATAGGTTCAGGGAACAGAAGACTAAAGATTTTTTTAAAGCTAAAGCAAACATACTGTTTTAAATTATAATTAATAATTTATAAATTTTACAATTCCATCTCAAAGAACTATAACCCACTAACATAAGACCTATCTTAAAGATGGATAAGTGTGCTTTTCCTTCTTTCTTTTGAGAAGCATAAACAAATCTGTGTTTGTTTCAATATTAAGAGTTTAATTATAGGACTCCCTCGATTTAAGAATATATGAATAAAAAAGGTGAGGAGTCACAATGGTGAAGACAAAAAAAACCACATTCATTTCCTACTTTTTAATCCAAGTGGCTGAAGAAAAAAAAATAATGAAAGATACGGTACATGGTACACTGGTTAAAGAAACTTCATTTTAATATTTGCTTTGCAAAACTTATTTACTAACATAACTACTACCAAGTGCTTACTATGATTCAGATGAAAGAAAAATTAAAACTGTTTCTATCCTAAAAAACCTCACAAGATAGGAATAGGCAAATAATCATAACAAAAATATTATAAATAACCTATAAGAAGTCTGGAGAACTGTTGTAAATCAAAGAAGAAAAGATTATAGTCTTGTTTGTTGAAGGAAGGATATCCAAGAAGATGACATTTCAACTAAGTCTTGAAGAAGGGGTAGAATTCCAATAGTTAAAATTAGGGTTAGGTTGTAGTTGAGAACAAAAAAAGATGGGGGAGGAGGCCGAGAAATGACATTTGTATGTTTACCATGTGCTAGATGCTATATACTGGTATTTTTATACATCAGCTCATGTAAACCTTGGGAAATTGGCATTATCTTTCCCATTTTGAGAATGGAAAAACTGGGTCAAAAAGATTAAGGAATTTGCCAAATATCATATGGTAATGAAGCCAGAGATTCAAGAGATTCTGTCTGGTTCCATGGCTCATATAGTTTTCATTATGTAACATACTAGCAACATGATGAAAGTAAAGCCGGCAAGGTCAGGTCTATTCTTTGAACTACAAGTAGTCTAATTTTCCTATCATGATTCAGAGTAAGAGAATCAGGGAATAAGTTTGGGAGGCAGGAAGCATGCAGGCCCTTACATGTGAAGCTTGTTAAGATCACATCAATAAGCACTGAAAAGATATTCTCCAGAAACTGTGCTTGGTGGAGGGATAATTACAATACAGCATGCTACATACAATTACATAAACATATGCTCAAACTTCAAAAGCAAGGAGGAGAGAGCGTGATTAACACTGTCAATGGTCAATGAAGGAGGAAAGTGGAAAATGTCAACAAAGGTTTTCCAAGATACGTCATTGGCAGGTGCATTATTAGCAGTTAAACTATCCTAAAATAAGCAAAACTTGTAGATCTAAACACACAAAAGTACGTTTAAGACTGCTTGCATTCATCACTTTGAAGACTTTCTGCCCCCAAGCTAAAATTACTGTTTATTTCTACATCATAATTAAGACAGAGTGATCAAAGCAGCTAGCCTGGTTGCAGCCTGGGTTTACAGTATGCAAACTGATACAGAGGCCCAACCATTGGGGCTCATGTATAAAAAATGTGGGTGTTGAGGGTGCCAGTCTGGTGTGTACAGTTTTTAAAAGTCCCTCTTTACCATTCTCATCAAGATCTACTGCCCTGGACCAAAAGACAAATAGCAAGATAACAAACAAACAACTTCATGAGCTAAACAATACCTTTCATGGAAATTACACAAGTGGAAAAAAGTATAATTGTAGCTTTTATGTAGTTAGCACATATGGGGGGAGGAGCAGAAGGAAAAAAATACTGTTTAAATAAGACACACTTATGGGAACCTTAAATTTATACAGTATTTACAGTACACAAGGGAGTGGCACAAACACTGCCTTATTTGAGCCTCAAACAGCATTACTGGCTATTATTATCCTTATCTTTCTTAAAGGAAAGGAAACCAAAGATTAGGGAGGTAGAATAAATGCCTTGCAGTCACCAAGAAAGTAAGTAGTAGCTCTGATTCCAGGTGCAATACTCTTTCCTGTGGAAGTCAACAATATCAAATTAAGTGCCATGAAAAAAAAAAAAATTAAGTGCCATGAGATCAATGACACTACTTGGTTAATTTTTAAGAAAAACCTTAACAGGGAACTAAATACAACAAAACGTGCAATTCATACTTAGGTTTACTCTGTCATGAAGACATACCAGTCTTCAATTTTTCAGTCATAATACTTCTATAATAAAAAGAAAATAAACACAAATTATAAAAGGCTAATAAGATAATAAAAGTATATGAGGCGGGGGGAGTAAAATGAAGAGACAAGAGTACATAGTTCAGATACCTCTTAACAATCATTAGAAAGGCTAATCTACTAATTAAGTACATGAATAGTGAAAGTAACATCCTTAAAAACAAACAAAAGATGACTAGATAAAGGTACAAAAATATTATGACCATCACTTAAGTTAGGATATTTCCTTTTGCATTTTGGAGTGGAAAGTGATGTATAATTTTAATACAAGAAATTTCCTTTTGCATTTTGGAGTGGTAAGTGATACATAATTTTAATACAAGAAAACAGTAATGGAACACAGATACCAGATAGTTATATACACATTTCTGGCTCTATATACTAATATGTTCAATCAGTGATATGGCAAGAAATAAAGGGGAAACATATTTTACTAAAAGAAACCCTTCCATCCCATGATTTTATGTACCTAAAATGGGGGAAAAAAAAAAAGGTGTATTACCTGTTGGTAAACCCAATGTAAAGTATCTGTCCTGTCCAGGTTTGAACTGAATGATGCGATTACAGATGTATTTGGCTGCCCACTCACTAGCCAAGTCATAGTTATCAAGAATTACAAGCCTCATTATGGTGATGCACAGCTTCCACGACAAGAAGTTCAAACCTGAGAAAATTCCATTGTAGAGCATTTTAAGTAATTTACAGACACTCAAACATAAGTGTATTAAAACTGATGACTTTAAAAAGGACATCACTTAAAAAAGACATACTTATATACAAATACAACCTGTACTTTTAAAATAGTAATAGCCTTTCTCTTTTGAACAGACCTTGGGTTCTGAGCAGTGGCCTACGTAATTTAAGTACATACACAATCTTCTGAATTAAATATAACACCCACTTTTAGATGAGGAGAAGAAGTCACATAATTTGACTGAGGTCACACAGTTACTAAATGACAAAGCCAGAATTCATATCAAGGCAAACTTAAAGTTTTTATAAGCCACGACACTACACTGTCTTGACAGGGATGTTATATAAAGCAACATAAAACAAACCTAAAGGCAAACAAAGCAGTACTCATTTCTTGAATGCAAGTTAAAGGGAGTAATGATACTTAGCAACCTCTGGGTTACTTACTAAAATCCAGAACTCTCCCTATAAATACTGTAATAACCAAACCTCCCTTTTGTTAAATGTTTTTGTAAAAATGATACCTGCACTTAAAAATTTTTCAATATAGAAAGGTGTAAGAGGAAAAAAAAAATCAACTCAAATCCTACACTCATAAATAAAAACTATTATTAGGCATACAACATTCCAGATGTCTAACGCGCACACATATAAATAGAATGTATAGAAATAATTTTCAACAATGAGATCATACTAGACATGCTGTTTTTAATAAAAAGCATAATATTTAATTCTTCCTGAATTTAACAAAAGAAAAAGTGAACTAAAACTGCTGATCTCTGAAAAAAAAAAAATTCTTCATAAAAAGCAATTTTAGTTCCTAAAAGAGTAATCTAAGGTTAAGACAAAATATTGAGATCAGAGTCATTTAAAAACTATGATTCCATTTTAGACAATGTGGATTGACCTACTACCATGACTCACAACCCCTGATTTCTGTAAAATGTATTATTTTTATATTGACAAGATTTGTAACATTTACACTGTATCCTATAACCATAATTCCCAGATTTTAATTCTTAGTTCCATATTTAAATGGATCTGTCACCCACACCAATCCTTTTACAAACGGCTTCAGCAGTCCTGAGTTTCTATACACTTTACATACAAAAATAAGTCAAATTCTTGAAATTAATGGGAATAGTAGGTCTTATTACAATGAATATATGAAACCTAAATGATATCCTTAAAAACATAAAGATTTAGAATTCTGGCACAACAAGAAATTATGATCACCGTGATTTAAAATTCTGGCACAGTAACGAGAGACAAATAGCCTTTACAGACAATAATCTACATAGAAGTCATAAATTCACTCCAACACAAATGGACTTGGCCTCTATTTAAATTCATTAATGATCTAATGCCAGAAACAATTTCAAAGTTACACCAAGAATCAGAAACACTTCCTGGCCACAAAGAGATATACTTAACTTCGAATAAGTATGGCCATCAAGAGATATACTTACTTCTAACAAGCATATTCAGCAAACTGATTATTGATAAAAAGAAAAAAGAATTGTAAGGTAAGGAGGAAGAGCATTAGAATTTCCAAGTATCTTCTGTGTTCTGGGCGCGCTATCTCTTTTTCTCAATTCAACACACTTATGAGGGCCTATTAAATGCAAGTACTAAGTTGTGTAATCACAAAAGTGATTAAGATAGGGGCCCTACTATTAAGGTCTTAGAATCGCTGAATAGTCTCTGGGGTAAAAATTATCATCCTCATTTTTCAGATATAGAAAACTGTAACTCAGAAATTTATTGCTAAGGTTATAAAGCTATTAATGGTAGCGGGTCTATCTGACTGAAAGACCCATGCTCCAGATGTGCCTTAAAAGAAGCACTTAGGATGCCTGCTAAAAATATGGATTCCCAGGCCCCTCTCACCGGACATAAGTGTTTCAACAGATGTGAAATGGGATCCATGGAATCTGCACTTTTAGAAATATCATAGATGATTATTACAATCAGGTTAAATTTTGAAAAGAACACCACAGGAAGAGACTTCATTGCAAAGAAGTTCAAGTTAAGTCTCTCAGATCAGGTACAGGCAAGTTTTGTTTGTTTTAAATTCAGAGTACTCAGACTTCATTACACAAGTCTCAAATGAATCATTCCACGCAGAGGAAAGCAAAATGTTTTGGTCACATTTATTCAGATTAAAAAATGTGTTTTTGCCAGTTTTTGCCAATCCTCATAGATCCAAACTGGTGTGGCTCTGGGCAATTCTCTGGCATCACAACCATATAGCACTCAAAAAATGACACAGCACCCCCCCGCCCCCCATTCCCTCACCTTCCTCTGGTGCTGATTCATTCTGAATGTGCATTAACTTGGAGAATGGGCTGCTGAATACAAATCTCAGGACTTTGGAGCAGGATGAGAACTTGCACAAGACTTAGGTTGCACAGTTAGTCTAGGAGCTACACTAGCATCTGAACTTCAGAATTCCTGCTCTGAGCTTTTTTTCTACACCTGACCTGAAAATGTCTCTGAAGTGCAGGGCAGGGGAGCCCCATCCCTATGTGGGGCGAGAAGCAGCAGAGAAGGCTGTGGTCCCTACCTAGAAGGCAAACGCCAGGGCTGCAAACCCACCTTAGCTGCGTGGCTGCTGAGCACAATCACTCCGCAAACTATAACGAATACAAATGAGGGTGACTGATACTGATTTTTAACAAGTGTCAGGAGAAAGCCGCCAAAAGAGAGGAAGGGATAGGAACCTGCTCCCGGAGGCCCAGTTTCGAAGGGCACCAGCAGCCACGCGTCATCCTTAGCCCCGCCTCGAAGCTCCTGGGACCCCAATCTGTCCTGGCCGCACGTCCCCGTTTCGGCACAAAGCCCACCCCAGGGGGCAATGACCAACCCGTTCCCCGCCTGACTCCCCTTCTTGGTCCCCAGCCCGGACTCACCTGCCGACCCACCCGCACTTCCGATGTTGGAACAGCGGAAACAACCAGCACCCAGCCACCCGGAGCCGGCGTGTGGAACGCGAAGCCCAAAGACCCGGATGTAAACCCAAGGCGCAGAAGGGACCGCGGCGCAGCCCGCGGGTACTGCGCATGCGCATACCTCTAGCTCGCTAGGGATGAGCTGTGCGGAGGTTCTTAAGAATTCCGAGAGGCAGGAACCCTTTCCTACACGGGAGTTTCCAGTTCCTGGGCCATCACCTTCCCGCCAGTCTTTTTATCAACTCTCAGAGGTTGAATTGAGGTAGATTCTTTGGGTTTATGAAATTTAGTATGTAGGACTGCTGTGCGCTCATGCATAAGCATTACTTAAATTGTTGCTTATAATAGCAATATGAATTCATCTTTATCTCTAAGCTTTTGAATGTTTACTAAGTGCCTTTTATCAATAAGCTCATCAAAGTTAAGTTTGTTACATGCTGCAGAAAAGCAAAGTGTATACCCTGGGAAGCCTTGGAGTGGCTCACTAGGAATAAACCTAGAAGGACACTGTAGAGCAGAATTCTTCCTCTACCCTTCACCGTCTTCCAGCTGGCCTAAGAATTCAATTTTCATGACCTAGATTAACAGGAGGAAAAGACACAAAGTTTTATTATCCATGCATAGAGGACCAATAATATATTGAGACACAAAGAAATGACCCAAGTCAGGCAGCTTTTATACATTTTAGACAAACACAATAAATTTGTGAGGAATTTAACTGTAAGGAAAACAGGCATTTGGGAGCTTACCAAGGGGAATTTAGGCTGAGGTTGTAGATTAGTAAAAATGTAACAAGTTTTATTTCTACAGCTTTCTCAACTTTAAAGTCTCTATTTCTGGTGATAAGAGTGTCTTTTTTTCTTTCTTTCTTTTTTTTTTTTTCTTGAAAGAGAGCTTGATTACCAGCAAGAGGGGGAGGGAGGGGCAGAGGGAGAGGGAGAGAATCCCAAGCTGATTGGTGCTGAGCTCAGAGCCCTTGGCAGGACTCCATCTCAGGACCTGGAGATCATGACCTGGATGGAGATTAAGAGTAGGAGGCTTAACCCACTGAGCCACCCGAGCACCCCTGGAGTGTCTTTTCTTAGTGCAGGGAGGGTATTTTTCATGGAGGTTGGTTTCCTGCTTTTGGGGTGACAGGAGGGTCTCAGTATCCTTGCACAGGTTTTTCCTCAATTAGATTCAATTCAAAATAATTAATATGCCATTATGATACATTTTGGGGCAGCTTGTCCTGGGCTCAGGATTTAATAGGATATGGACTTGTGCTGAACGATTCTAAGAAGAGGTAGAGGAAGCAGAATTAGCTATGAACTGTATCACAGTTCTTTGTTCAGGATGGGGAAGGAAGGAAAAGGGATAGGGAAGTTATTGTTAAAACAGCAGTCACTCAAAAGAAGGGTTGTGGGGTCTCACTAATGTTCCCATTAGAAACACTGTTTAGGGTTCTATCAGAAACAATACTATCTGACTACCAGCATGAGGTGACAAGCGGACTCAAAGGAACTGTTTCATTGAACATGACAAGGTTAAGATAAATGAAAAATGCTATGTCCTTAAACTCTTTATCTGAAGTTCTGCACAGGGGTTGTAAATCCTTTCTCAGAGTCAAATTCTGAAATTCTTCAGGCAAGAGTGGGATGTTCCATTTTCAATGATAAGACTTCAAAGTTTCTCCTGAACTGATTAGAGGACAAGATTTCTTAGAACTATAGGCTTGAGTTCATTTTACAAAAGCAATTTTTAACACCTTCCCAGTATAACTTATCATCTAACAAAAATCTATTATACATCTGCTGTGGTCAAAAAGACCTGCAACTAATAAAAAAAAGAGCTTTGCAGGGAATATTATTGGAGCATAGAAGGATATTTGTGTAATGTATTCTTTCCCAATGTTTTTACTTTTTTATGTGTTTCTGACACTAGAAATATAAGTTCTGCCCCTACTGTAGGTACTTACTATGATTAATCTGCCTTGATTGCCCTATATCATATCCTGTCTTCCTTTTCTCTCAAGTTGATGTTTCTCACCTCTTGCAACCCATATGCCATTCTCTGTACCAAGATTAAAGTAAGGGGTTACTGCCATTAAAGAAAAATACCTGGGGTGCCTGGGTGGCTTAGTTGGCTAAGCGTCTGCCTTCGGCTCAGGTCATGATCCAGAGTCCTGGGATCGAGCCCGGAATCGGGCTCCCTGGTCAGCGGGGAGTCTGCTTCTCCCTCTCCCTCTCCTCCTGCTTGTGCTCTCTCTCTCTCTCAAATAAATAAAATCTTTAAAAATATAAAAATACCCAATACTAATCAGGAAAATTGTTTTTGACAAAGGCAGGGACATTTGAGTTATTCATTTGTCCATTCAAAAAATACTTGCCAAGATCATATTATGTGCCAGACAGGAGTAAAACAGATACACAGTCCTTGCTCCCAATAAAGTAAGTCTTGTGGGGATATAGAAATCACCCAGCAAATCCTAAAAAGGCCAAGTATTCTCAGTCATGAGACTCTAATTAAGGTTGTCCTTTATATTTGGAGATGGCTTGAGCAAGAAAGGACCTGTGTCTTGTTCTCCAAATGAAGCCCCAAGGAATGGCAGGATTAACAGAAAGGTCCCCTGAACCAAGGCTTTGGATGGAGAGTTTGGAAGAAAAGTTTTAAAAGGCTGTCACCCAAAGAAGATGACAGATTTACAGTGCCATAGGCGCACTATAGTAGAGGTGGCTACATAGGTGACAGGAAAATATGGCTGATGACAGACCTGGTCTACTACAGGGCACCGAGAGAAGCATCAGACAACAGTCATACCCTGTAATCCTGAGTAGCTGACATACAGCTGAATTTGGCTGACAGAGAGCATGAAGTAGTGTTTTAGTCAACATGGATCATGCAAATGGAGGCCAACAGGCAAAAAATGTTTCAGCAGATACCAACGGGGATATATGCCAAAGACTAAAAATACACAGGAAGAGATAACTATCATTTTAGTGGATGGCAGAGAAGAGAGAATGACACCAGTAAATGCCTCCACTGATGTAAATAACAGTAGTCTTTCTACCTTAGATTCCATTCCAAGTCAAAGATAGGGAAGGGGGGATACTCAGAAAGGACAGAATTTATATATATATACACACACACACATGTTTTTTAAAGATTTTACTTATTTATTTGAGAGAGAGAGCGAGCGAGCGTGAGCAGGGGGTAGGGGCAGAGGGAGAGGGAGAAGCACTCCCTGCTGAGCAGGGAGCCTGTTGCCAGACTCCATCCCAGGACCCCAGGATCATGGCCTGAGCCTAAGGCAGAAGCTTAACTGACGGAACCACCCAGCTGCCCAGGACAGAATTTATATTTGAGACGACTAAGAAAACACTGAAACGATTTGATGAACCTGAAAATAATTGACTTAGGTTTCCTACTCCCATGAGAAGGGGGCTTGAGGGAAAGATTTAAGTAAAAGCTATATTAAAGATGTAGATTATATAGAGCTATTAAAGAAAAGTAAGAATAGCATATTGGAATGTATGGCCTATGAGATTTCTGTATGCTCCAAAATATTTTAGTAGGGTAAACCATGATCCAATTGGTATGTAAGGGAAAAAAAGAAAGAACAGATTGAAGTTGGGTCAGGAGTAGATCAGCGTAAGCTGGATTTTTTTCAGAAAGAATACAGAGAAGGACCCTCTAAGCCCAGGAAATAGCTTGCACAAAATATGCAGCCAGGAAAGGAAAAAACATACATATGGAATTCTGAACGACTCCCATGTAGCTAAGAGTAGAATATGTTTCAAAAAACTAGCAGAAATTGAATCTGGAAAGAGAGAGAGGTGAAATGAAGTACCTTGTAGACTATGCATTGAATTTAAACTTTTATTGTAAGCAATGGGGAGCCCCTTAAACTTCATGAATGTGGTAAGAGACTAGCAGATTGTGTTTTAGGAAGGAGGTAGAATGGGTGAGGATTGTATTATAGAAGCAAAGATCCAGATGCAGAAAGACTCTAGGCTCATTTTTTTTTTCCCCTGCCCCAGCCCTAGTATCAGACATTTCATTAATGGCTGATAGTTTTTATTATTTTTTTAATAAAGAATGGACATTAGGTTTTATCAGATACTCCCTGCATCTTTTATAGTATGGTTTTCCATTTTAGTCTGTTGGCGAATCACAGTGATTGATTTTTGAATGTTAAATATACCTTGCATTGCTGAGACAAACCTGACTTGGGCACAGTTTTTCTTGGTGATGGTCTTTCAACCAGAAGCACCTGAACACTTGACTGTGGAGTATTTGACAAATGCTCTTTCCCCCGGGACTGGCTGTAGCATTAGATGAAAGTTCTGAGTTTGATAAAATAAAAGACAAGTCTTTTGGTGGCTTCTTTCAAGGCATGTCCAGTATTTTCATGGTAAGCATCTTTTCCACAGAGCTGCCACAAGCATTTCCACTGAATATTTAATTGGCCATAAGGCAATTTTTCCATAAAAAATAACGACAACAACAACAACAAAAACTGGTTGAAGTTGGGTTTCATTTCTCTATTAGCACAGTACTCCCATTTTTATATTACAGAAATCTTAGCCCTCATAATGGTTTGTATAGTGGCAAAAAGTGTTGAACTCACATTTTCCATAGACCTTTGGAACATTCATCAATGGACATGTGACAATATGCCAAAACCAAACAATGGCATTGAAGGCTTTCACAGTGCAATACAAAATTCAGTTCCATATTTGTAACTTAGCATTTGGAAACTGATACCTCTCTTAAAGAAGGAAGAAATTTGAGCAAAAAAAAGTGTGATGCTGAATGAGATAAATAAGCAAGCAAAAAAAATGTATAATACTATGAATGAAAGACTTTGAAGACAAGTGCTTAGTTACAATCCACAAAAAAAAAAAAATCGGTTATTTGCACAGCATTGACATGAATCCACACACATTTTAAGTATATTCAAATAGTTCATATTTCACAAGAGTCTTCTTAATTTTGTTATTCCTTTTTTGTGTTTCATTATGTCTTTTTTAGTGAATGCCTTTTTATTTTTGATTATTTTATCTTTTATAGCAAAATTGCCTTGTGGCCAATTAGTTATGTGGTGAAAATGCTTACAAGCAAAACTACCTAGAATGTGTGAGTTGACCACTTTATCATTATGAAAAGATCTTCTTTATCCATGGTAATATTCTTTGTTCTGATATCGCTTTGATATTATTATCACCATTCTAACTTTCTTTTGATTAGTGGTCAAATGGTATGTATTTTCTACTTTTTACTTTTAACCTATCCAAGTCTTTGTTTTAAGTTTATTTCTTTAAAAAAAAACAGATTGGGGCACCTGGGTGGCTCAGTCGTTAAGTGTCTGCCTTCGGCTCAGGTCATGATCTCAGGGTCCTGGGATCAAGCCCCGCATCGGGCTCCCTGCTCGGCGGAAAGCCTGCTTCTCCCTTTCCCACTCCCCCTGCTTGTGTTCCCTCTCTCGTTATGTCTCTCTCTGACAAATAAATAAATAAAATCTTTAAAAAAAAAAAAGATTGAGGTATGACTGATATAGAAAAACCGCACATATTTAATGTATACAGTTTGATTAAGTTTGGGCCTATGCATACACCCATGAAACCATCATCACAATCAAGGAAATAAACATTACCATCACCTCCAAAGTTTCTTCCCTGTCCCCTACTTTTTTGTGTGGTTAGAACAGTTAACATGAGATCTACCCTCTTAACAAATTTTTTAAGTGTATAGTACAGTTTGTTAACATAATAGACTGTATGTTATCCAGTAAATCTCTAGAACCTATTTATGTTGCATTACTGAAACCTTATATACATTAAACAACAAATTGCCATCTTCTCCTATCCCCAGCCTTTGGCATGCAACAAAGTATTGTCTGCTGCTCTTAGTTTGGCTATTTTTAGATAACCCATATAAAGTAGAATCATGCAATATTTGCCTTTTATGACTGGCTTATCTTTTTTAGCATCATGTGCCCCAGGTTCGTCCATGTCATTGCATAGGCAGAAGGCTCAATGCTATTCAATCATATGTATATATCACATTTTTAATCCATTCAACTGTTGATGGATATTTAAGTTGTTTCCATATTTTGGAGTATTATAAATGGTGCTGCAATGAACATGGGACTCCAGATATCTCTTTGAGATTTTGATTTACATTCTTTTGGGTATATATCCAGAAGTGACATTGCTGGATGATATGGTAGTTTTATATTTTAATTTTTTGAAGAATTGCCATACTGTTTTCCATAGTGGCTGCATTTTTTTATATTCACGCCAACTGTGTCCAAAAGTTCCAATTTCTTCACATTCTCACTAACATTTGTTATGTTTGTTTGTGGATAATAGCCATCCTAACTGGTATAACATGATGTCTCATTGTGGTTTTGATATGTATTTTCCTCATGATTAGTGATATTGAGCATACTTCCATGTTGGCCATTTCTCTGTCTTCTTTAGAGAAATGTCTATTCAAATCCATTGCCCATTATTTAATTGAGTTGTTATTTTATTATTGAGTTGTAGGCATTCTTGATATAGTTTGGGTATTAGCCTCTTACCAGCCATATGGTTTGCAAATATTTTCCCCCGTTCTGTAGGTTGCCTTTTCATTCTGTTGATTTATTTCATTTGCTATGTAAAAGTTTTGGGTTTGATGTAGTCCTGCTTGTTTATTTTGTGTTGCTGCATGTGCTCCAAGAAATCATCACCAAACCAATGTCAAGAAACTTTTCCCATGTTTTCTTCTAGGAGTTTTACAATTGCCAGTTTCACATTTATGTCTTTAATCTCTTTGGAGTTGAGTTTTGTGTCCAATTTCATTGCTTTGCATATGGATATCCAGCTTTTCCGGCATCATTTATTGAAGAGACTATCCTTTCCCCATTGTGTATTCTTGGTTCCCTTGTCAAAGATCAGTTGGCTGTGTGATGTATGCATGGGTTTTGTTTTTTTTTTTTTTTTTTTTAGGCTCTTTATTCTGTTCTCTTTGTCTACATATCTGTCTTTATGCCAGTTCTATACTGTTTTAATTACCATAGTTTTGTATTATATTTTGAAATTGGGAGGTGTGATGCCTCCAGGTTTGTTCTTTCTCTGATTGCTCTGGCTATTTGGAATCTTTGTAGTTTAATATGAATTTCAGAATTGTTTTTTTCTATTTCTGTAAAAAATGCCCTGTGATTTTGATGGGGATAGCATTGAATCTGTAGATTGCTTTGGGTTGTGTGGACATTTTAACAATATTAAGTCTTCCAATCCATTAACATGAGATGGCTTCCCATTTATTTTTGTTTTCTTTAATTTCTTTCATCAGTGTTTTATAGTTTAAAATGTATGTCTTTTACATGCTTGGTTAAGTTTATTTTAAGTATTTTATTCTTTTTTATAATATTGTGAATGGGATTGTTTTCTTAATTTCCCTTTTTGGATAGTTCTTTGTTAATGTAAAGAAATGCAACTAATTTTTATATTTTAATATTATATCCTGCAACTTTACTGAATTCATTTATTAGTTCTAATAGTTTGTGGAGTCTTTAGGGTTTTCTGCATATAAAATGCGGCCATCTGCAAACAGATAATTTCCTTTTTACTTTAAAATTTGAATGCCTTTTATTTCTTTTTCTTGCCTAATTGCTTTTGCTAGGACTTCCAGTATTGGTTTAGAAGTGGTGAGAGTAGGCATCTTTGTCTTGTTTCTGATCTTAGAAAAAAACCTTTCAGTTTTCACCATTGATTATGATGTTAGCTTTGGGCTTATCATATATGGCCTTTATTATGTTCAGGTAAATTCTTTCTTTTTTTTTTTAAGATTTTATTTCTTTATTTGACAGAGAGACACAGCGAGAGAGGGAACACAAGCAAGGGGAGTGGGAGAGGGAGAAGCAGGCTTCCCGCTGAGCAGGGAGCCCGATGCTGGGCTCGATCCCAGGATCCCGGGATCACGACCTGAGCTGAAGGCAGATGCCCAACGACTGAACCACCCAGGTGTCCCCAGGTAAATTCTTTCTATACCTAGTTTGTTGAGAGTTTTTATTATGAAAGGGTGTAGCATTTTGTCAAATGCTTTTTCCTGTATCTATTGAGATGATCACAATTTTCACCCTCTATTTTGCTATTGTCTGTTTTGATTATTTCTTCTCTAATCTTTATTATTTCCTTCCATCTGCTAACTTTATGCTTGATTTATTCTTCTTTTTCTAGTTCTTTGAGGTGTAAAGTTAGGTTGTTTATTTGAGACCTTTCTTCTTTTCTAATGTAGGCATTCATGGCTATAAACTTCCTTCTTAGAACTGTTTTTGTTGCATCCCATTTAGGTTGGTATGTTGTTTTCATTTTCATTTGTCTCAAGGTATTTTCTGATTTCTCTTTCTATTTCTTCTGTGACCTCTTTGTTATTCAGGAGGGTGTTGCTTAATGCCCACATATTTGTGTATGTTCCTTCTGTTATTATTTCTAGTTCTAATCCATTATGGTTAGAAAAGATACTTGATATGTTTTCAACCTTCTTAAATCTGTTAAGACATGTATTGTCACCTAACAAAATACAGGGTATTTTCCATTTTGGACATTGTAGTTTTCATCCCTAAACAATTGGTTTGAGTTGTTGTTGTTTTTTTTTTTTTATATTGTCCATGTTTCTACTTAACATCTTTAATCTTTCCTTTAGCTTCTTGAACATATGGAATATAAGTATAATAACTGCTTAAATTTCCTTGTCTAAGTTTATCACTCATGTTAGATCTGGTTCTCTTTCAGTTGATTGATTTTTCTCCTTATTATGGTTCATATTTTCCTGCTTATTGGTATTCCTGATAATATTTATTTGACTTTAACATCATGAATTTTACCATCTTGTGTGCTGGATATTGCTATTTTCTAAAAATGTCCTTGAGAATTGTTCTGGGACATGGCTAAGCTCCTTAGAAATAGTTTGCTCCCTTTGGGTCCTGCTCTCAAACTTTCTAAGGTGGGAATAGAGCAGGGATTTTTCTAGAGTTAATTTCTCCTACTTGCAAAGCAAGAACCTCATTGTTAGTATTATAACCTTATCTCATGAATTATGATTTTTCTATCCTAATTTTGGGAACAGGAACTATGTCTGTCCCTATGTGTGCCTCAGAGACCATTCCCTCTGATCCTTTCAGGGGGTTCTCAGTCTCAGGTAGTTTCCTTACATGTTTGTGCTGATCAATACTTAGCTGAATACTAAGGGGAACACTCTTCAGACCTTTTAAGTTCTCTATCTGTGATCTTGCTGCTCTGTGGAACCATGGCTTCCTTGGACTCCCAAATGTCTCTCCTCAACACAGAGAGACCATGGGTCTCTGCCTGAATTCTTTTCCTTGTACTACATTGTAAGAACTTTCTCTAGACATTAAGCTGGGATAATCATAGGGCTTGCTTTTCATTTCCCATTACTCAGAGATCACTGCCTTTTGTTGCCTAATGTACAGTGTCTTAAGAGTTATTGTTTCATATATTTTGTCCAGTTTTTTATTTGTTTAAGCCAGAAAGGTGAATCAGATCTCTCTGACTCCATCTCAGCTAGATTTAAAGAATGGTTGGATCCTCAAAATACCACTTAATGAAATTTTACTACCCCAATTCTGTCTAATGCTGAGAAGTGAGTTGCTGTGGTTAGTGGAAAAGTAATACATTTTCTTCTGTCAGTGTTACAACCTATTTGTTTCCTACAAAAGCAGCTATTGAATTTTCAGAGACTTCTTCATTAAAAAGTCATTATCAGGGATTACTTATAGCCATGTCAAGCATAAAACTTAATAGAAAAACATGTTATGTTCATGGAATCAAGTTCAAATTCCTCAGCCAATAAAAATAAAAAGATTTTATTTGGAAGTTTTATACAAATTAAAACTTAATATCTTTCTTAATGCTTTATCTGTTATTCTTCTTTTCTGAACTATGCAATATGAAGAAGTTAATACAACTTTCTACTAGCCTGATATAGATGCCCTCAAAACTCCACTAGTTTACTTCAGTATGCTGTATGTATATGTTCTTTTTTTATGTGTCATGTCAATTACATGAAAACATTTGTAAGCCCTTACATGAAAAGTGAGTCTAAATCTTGAATAACCTTTTGCTGTAAGTAGCAACTGTAGAGATAGGGATTAACATGACTGAGCTCATGAGTGTTGGGGGGGCACCCAGAAAGTTTGTGTGTGCATGCATGTGTGTTTTAATTTTAGAGTTTATAATAAAAGTAAAAGTAAGGTCTGATTTGATTCACAAAGGAGATAATTTTATGGTCATTATTACTGGATACCTTGTGGCATACTGATTGCAGAAATGGCTTCAATTTTCTATCTTTCCTTATATCTACACCCTTTTTAATATGATTGGGCTTGGTGGTGGTTTATTTCACATTATTATAGCAATTGCTAACTGATGCACATCTGTTGTAATGCATTAGAGAAAGAATGTGATCATGTAGGGATCCCTCCAAACTCAAATATGAGCTCATACAGATGTTGGAAATATCTGCTGAGGTGGGTTTCATGACTCCTAAGCAAAGATGTTGCCTTACCTTTTGCATCAGGCAGGAGTAAATGTTGGTCAGATTAGGTTATTAGTTCATGACTTAGGTCTCCATAGACAAGGTAGGCATTGCAGGAGCATTACAATTTGACAAGCTTTCATTCATAATTTTAGCCAGATATTTAAATATATACAATAAGATGGGCAAAAGCATTCCTAGGGGAAAGTAGAAGTTGATTATATTATTTGTTTCTTAAAGAAAATATAATACAATCTGCGAGGGCAATGGGGGCATTTAGATTTTTAATGTAAGCGAGCTTTTGAATCAGTCATTTAGTTGTAATGAGAGACTGGAGAACTTTATTTGAAGCTACATTTCCATAGCGCGGTGTTTTAAATTAGAATTTAGGTTTATTTGGGGTCATTTGGGGTTTGATATACTTAGAGGAGGAGTTAAAGTCACCACTCATACAGCTAACCTTAACTAGATAGTCCCTACAAACACTGAAGTAGAATAAGAGAGCACTCTTAGAGTAAGAATAAGAGGGATTGGGCAATTGATTAAATGAGAAATGCTCAGTGGGTCTTCACACTTTTGGAATGACCACACAATCTCCTGATACAGAGATATGATGATCTGTTAAGGGTGAGAATGGATGAGTATTGATTTAAATATTTCTTTAAAGTCAAATTCTCCCAAATCTGCCTACCATGGTTTATATCATATATTTGTATTCATTATAGGAAGGTTCATTCTGGGCTACATAATATGCCATCAATATTGGCCAACACAATTAATTTGCCATTCCTTTAAATTAAAACAAAGACTTTGTTTTTGAAAGCCACAAAAACCAGGTAGTAAAATTTGAGGAATTTATATCAGCACTGAGATTTTTCAGAAGATTTTTTAGATAAGCATCATAAAAATGCAGATGTAAGAACATATAATGAGATTTAGGGAATTTCAATTTTAATAACAGAAACTAAAGCATTGTCTCTTGTTGGTAATTTAATAAAGAAAGTTTTCCTGGGATCATAAACTATGAAATTATAGCCTTGGAGGCTTCTCAGTGACAACTAACACTGAGATTAAATAAGAGCTTTAGAATTAAACATAACAGTATACTTTATTGAAGGTTATATCTTTGCAAATAATAGCTATAATACTAAATGAGTGTATTATGAAATTTTTACCACTAGAAGTTAAGAAGAAAAGTTTAGGGGCAAACTGAATTGATAATTTAAGATTATAGACTAAAGAAATTATTGATAATATTTCTTTTGTAACGGATAAAACTATTTGTACCATATAATGACACGTTTACTCTTCATACACAGATTTTAAAATAGAATTTAAACTTATGTGATAAAGTAAGTCCTAAATAATTTCTGTGAAGATAGGGACCTTGTAGGTCTTATCCACAGGTGTATCCTCAGTGCCCAGCATAGAACCTGGAACATAGAACCTGAAAACAGTTTTCCTTGTATTTCAATTTAAAATGGAAGCTGCGGGGCGCCTGGGTGGCTCAGTCGTTAAGCGTCTGCCTTCGGCTCAGGTCATGATCCCAGGGTCCTGGGATCGAGCCCCACATCGGGCTCCCTGCTCCGCGGGAAGCCTGCTTCTCCCTCTCTCACTCCCCCTGCTTGTGTTCCCTCTCTCACTGTGTCTGTCTCTGTCAAATAAATAAATAAAATCTTTAAAAAAAAAATAAATAAATAAAATGGAAGCTGCTATGCTACAGTTACACACAAGAGGGCATGACTGAACCTGATCTAGAACAGGCTGTGCTGATAGGACAGCATTTTCTTAAGAACTGTAGGTTTTGTTTTTTCCAATTGTTCTTTATAGATAGTGGTTCATTCTGGCTGACCCCCTATAGCATAGCCATAACAGACAATAGAGACTATTTTTAAAAAATCCATTAAACTGAAATTTACTATAATATACAACTTAGTATCTACTTTCATTTATAATATTTAAAAGTTTTACCAGAGAACAGGAAAAGAAAAACATAAAATAGTGATGTAAAATGTTAGGATCCTTTTTCGCTAATAACAACTGGTCCAGGGACGCCAAGGTGGCTCAGTGGGTTAAGCGTCTGCCTTCGGCTCAGGTCATGATCCCAGGGTGCTGGGATTGAATCTGGCATCGGGCTCCCTGCTCAGTGGGGAGCCTGCTTCTCCCTCTGCCTCTGCCTCTCTCTCTCTCTGTCTCTCATGAATAAATAAATAAAATCTTTAAAAAAAAAAAAAAAACTCTTCCACATGAACTGGGACTCTGTCTCAGATCACTGCCACAGGAATTGTGCTTTTATTTGGTTAGCATATTCCTTAAATTTAATTTTTCTCCATATTTGTGAGTAGTGAACTGAAGCAAATTAGTGTAAGAAAATTAACTTTTATAAAGAAAATTTATTCTTCAGAATATAAAATAGCAATAAGAAGCAAAGGGCAGAAATGAGAAGTGGCTCCCGATATTTTATATGTGGGGAGAAAGAGGGAGCTCTACAGACCATCCTAGATTCTTGGTAGATGACTGTCCTGGTTCTACAGTGATCCAAGGGATGCAGGGATACTTCCTGGCAGTTGTTATGTTACAATTGTATCACCATTAGAGATCATTCTTATTCCCCTATCTCTCAGCTCTTTCCCTATGGGCTCCCATTGCCCTTATAAAAAAATAAACAGCATAATAAATAGTTAAAAAAAATATTTCTCAGGGCACCTGGGTGGCTCAGTCGGTTAAGTGTCTGCCTTCGGCTCAGGTCATGATCCCAGAGTCCTGGGATCGAGCCCCACATCGGGCTCCCTGCTCCACGGGGAGCCTGCTTCTCCCTCTGACCCTCTCCCCTCTCATGCTGTTTCTCTCTTTCTAGCTCTCTAATAAATAAATAAATAAATAAAATCTTTAAAAAAAATATTTCTCTCTAACTACCTCCCGTGTGTTTTTCTTCCTTGGCAATAGTTTCTGTGACATATTTGTTGTTAAAATTGATAGGCGTTCTTCATCTTATTTGATTTCTGGGAAGCATTTATTACCATTGACCTCTCATCCATCTTAAAATATTGCTCTCTCCTGCTTTTTTTTTTTTTTTTTTTTTTTTTTAGAGGGAGGGAGGTAGGTAGGGGCAGAAGAAGTGGGAGAGAAAAAAAGAATCTCAAGCAGGCTCCATCTCACAACCTTGAGATCATAACCTGAGCCAAAATCAAGAGCTGGACTCTTAACTGACTGAGCCACCTAGTAGCCCCTCTCCTGCTTTCTTTATTACTTTCATGGACTTTCCTTTTCAATCTCTCAAATGGGCTTCTCTTTCCAAGATTCCCTCTTTGGCTCTCTTCTCCTCTCGCATTGCTTACCTCCGTGAATGGTGATACCATCTGCACATCAGTCCAAGTCAGTTGTCTAAGCAATTATTTTGACTTCTTTCTTAGCCTCCAGAGCTACCCTGGGAGACACTATTGGTTGTCTCTCCAACAGCCAATCCCAACCTTCTTTTCACTGCTTTTAGAACCTCCCTCCCATGAGAGAGGCCAAAAGGGCCAGATCTCATTTTCCCAGCTTTACTCGCATTTAGGCATGGGCATTCAGCCCAATCTGTTTAATGCGACATGAGGGGAACCCTGCATAAAGGCTTCTGGGAAAGACCTTTCTCTGCTTCCTCTTATGGACATTGCTGTTTGAGGATATGATGCTCCAGGCTGTTGCTTGAGAACAGTGCACAGAGTTCTGACAGGATGTGGCAACTATGCCTATCTCCATCCTTCTCATATAAGAAAGTGACCGTAATTATTCTCTTACTTAAAGTTATTCTAACTTGAAGTTGTAAAGACACAACTTGAAAGCCAATTGATTTTAGTTCTAAAATATCTCTTAAATCTGTCTCTTTCTTTCAGTTGCCTTTATTAATACCTTTGTTCTGGCCTTTATCATTTCTTGTGTGGATTACTGCAATAGCAGTCTGACTGGTTTATCTTCTTCCACTCTTGTTTCTTCTTTTCCAGTCCAACTCTCCCTTTGGTATCAGAGGGATTTTAATTTCAAACTTGAAGTCAGATCATGCCTTTGCTCTTGTTACAAAATTTTCAGTGTTTTTTCTTACATAGTAGTTCTGGTTAAGTGGTCAAACAGTCCCTAAGCAGCAGCTATTGCTTCAGCTGAGAGACGAACTTATTTCCCACATTTCCGTAAATTTTGTTGGTAAGGAAACGATGAGCTTAAGTGGATCTAAACAGCTTATTACTCATGGGACATCAGGCAACATGAGCTTCATGATTGCACTGGTCCCTCTTGATCCCCCTTCATCATCTGTGGGTGATGAAGACTGGGTCCTAGTAGACATTGCACACACAATGGATTTGTGTCATAGCTGAGGAACACTGAGTTTAGGAAACCAGTCTCATAAGGGGGTTGCAAGCTGCAAGCCAATCTGTTCAATCTTTGCTTCCAAGGGAGACATTACCTTAATTATCTTGATCAGGAAGCAAATCAGCCTTTCAACCTGAAGGAAGAGAGATACTCTCTCCAGTTTCTAAGGATGTTTGGGGTGTAAACATCCTTAAAAAGGTAATCTGAGACATGTAGAAATGCACTGGAGAATTGTTCTCAACAGTTAGGAGCTGGGTTTGGGAATCAGACAGATCTGGAATAACATTTAAATGTGAATGGCTTCTAAATCTCTTTGTCCAGCCCAGAGTCTTTCCACTAAACTCCAATCTGACATATGTAGCTTCCTATTTGACAAGTACACATGAGTGTCTAATAGGAATATCAAACTTACCATATCCAAATCAAAGCCCCTGGTATTTCCCAACAAACCTCTTCCTCCCAAAGATTAATGGCAGTTTATCCTTCTGGCTGCTCAAGCTTCAAATCTTGCTGCCATTTTTGATTCCTCTCTTTTTCTTATACCCCATACTCAGTCTATTTGCAAATCCTGTTGGCTCTACTTTCAAATATATTGAGATAACTTGCCACTCCTCTGTTGTTAACATGTTAACACAAGGCCCTACATTCTGATGTCTAGACTATCTAGACTATTGAAGACATGTTCTTTTTTTTTTTTTCAATTTGCAACTAACATCTTGTTTAATGAAGATATAAGTGTTTTGAAATGTATGTGTCTAAGCATAAGGAAAGTGCCCACTACATAAGTCTAAGAAATAACATCATAGAGAAACGATCTTTCAACGAACATCTTCATTCCTAGATGACAGAATGGCAAAAATTAACAAAACAGGAAACAACAAATGTTGGCGAGGATGCGGAGAAAAGGGAACCCTCTTACACTGTTGGTGGGAATGCAAGGTGGTACAGCCACTCTGGAAAACAGTATGGAGGTTCCTCAAGATGTTAAAAATAGAGCTACTCTCCGACCCAGCAATTGCACTAGTAGGTATTTACCCCAAAGATACAGATGTAGTGAAAGAAGGGGTACATGCATCCCAATGTTCATAGCAGCAATGTCCGCAATAGCCAAACTGTGGAAAGAGCCAAGATGCCCTTCAACAGATGAATGGATAAAGAAGATGTGGTTCATATATACAGTGGAATATTACTCAGCCATCTGAAGACATGTTCTAACCTGCCTCCCTGCTTCCTCTCTTCAGATTATTTTTGGCATAGGAGCCAAAGTGATCCTGTTAAAACACGTCCTCCTAGAATAAAAACCCAGGGTTTTGGTTGTTTGTTTTTTGTTTTTGTTTCTCTTATTGTTTTAATCAGGAGCAAATGCCAAAGACCTGACTATGAAGTACAAGAGCTGCCCCCCTCCACCATTACCATCCAGATTTCATCTTCTGCTGTTCTTCCCTTCTCTCACTTGGCTTTAGCCACACCAACCTCTCATCTCAGGACCTTTCTGACTGCTGTTTATTCTTCCTCAAATACTTTTTCCTTCAACGTCTGCACGTCTAACTCCCTCACTACCTTTAAGCAATTACTCAAATGTCACCTTCTCTCATATATTCACTGCCTACTCAACAAATACATTTGGATGCCTAACAAGTATGTCAAATTTAACATGTTCAACATGAGGAGTTTGCTGACCATCTTAATTAAAATTTCAATCTCACTCCTCTTCTATATTACTTCCATGTTTCATTTGTTTTAGTGGGTATTTATCATGATCTACTATTATATATTTTTTTAAATTTTTATTTTGTGTATTTTCCTTTCTAGAATATAAGTTTCTCAAAGGTAGGTATTTTTATCTGTTGTCTTCACTACTGTAACCTTGGGATCTGGAACATGCCTCACACATAGTAGGTGCTCAATAATAAATCCGTGAAAAAAATGAATGAGTTTTGGCTTTATTCCTTGTTTTTCTTAGGCCTTGGAAAAATTAGTTAGCATATCTTTACATAAGCCTGATCTTTCTCATCAGTTACAAGAGAAAATAGCACTATCTAATCGGTTTACTGTGAGGGTGAAATGATATAACAAACACTTAGTATGCATAGTGCCTTGCACATAGTAGGCACTCTCATTTCCTAGGAATGGAAATATTTCACGGTTCCCCTCTCAACTTGTGTTAGCCATGGATCCTCATAGCATTCTGTGTCTTACATTGTACATTAATTGTTCAGTTATTGTTTAATTCTTGTGTGCCTATCTTTGTGTTTGACCTACAGTAGAAACTGAGGGGGAAAAAAGTAATTTGGCAGGTTACAAGCTGCTTTAAATACATCATCTCATTTGATCCTCAGAACTAACCCATATGGGGTAGTCTAGTAAAATCATATAAAAAAGAAAAACTGAGGTTTACAGGGATTCATAATACATTGCCAAATTTTACCTGGTGATGATTTCTTCATTATTTAGATAACAAGAGTCTCATACCTTTCTAAAAGATACTGAAATGAAAACATTTTTGAAACAGAAGCAATCTGTATGCCCATGAATATTAATTTGAGTTCTGCAATTCCCAGTTGTGTTTGACTTTCATAGGCATCTAAACACATTTTTACTATCTTGGTGAAATTGCATTAGAAGTGAGATAACACCTTTATTCTCCTCCTTCTCTTATGTTTCACTTACGTGCCTATTACTGGAAGATCAAACACACAATGACTAATTTTCTTAAATAGTCTGTTTTTAAGAAGAGATCAACTCACAACACAAACAGCAGGTTTGTCTTCTCAAAAATAAAATATCTCATAAAAATTGTTGAGTGCTATTTGAGGATTTAAAAATATATTTTGCTCTAAATTGGTATCTGAATGACATTAATTAAAATAGCTGTATAATTATAACTTAAATATTCATTAAGTCTTCAGTAATATCTTTCCTAGTAATTGTTTTGACAAAGCAATTTATAGAAAACATCACTATCTTATCAGATTATATTTATCATACAAATAAAGATAGTTTGGGAGTACTGACAGATGATTGAAATAGGACAGGATACTTGGTAAGGGAGCAGTTTCTGGACATTTGGGGAAGGTTGGAATAATTTTTGCACATATATTAGTTTCCTATTGCTGCTGCTAAAAACTACCACAAACTTAATAGCTTAAAAAAAACTACAGACTTATTATCTTACAGGTCTGGGAATCCAAACTCTGAAGTGGGTCTCATTGGGTTAGAATTAAGGTATTGGCAGGGCTGCATTTCTTCTTCTTAGAGGTTCCAAAGGAAAATCCATTTTCTTGTCTTTCCCAGCTTCTAGAGGTTTCCTGGATTCCTTGGCTCTTGGCCCCCTTCAGTCTTCAAAGCCAGCCAGGTCTCTCTCATGATGCCATCTCTTTGGTTCTGACTCCACTGCTTCCCTCTCCCCCATTTGAGGGACCCTTATGATTACATTGACCCACCTGGATAATCCAGGATAATTTCCTTATTCTAATTTTGGCTGATTAGCAATCTTAAATCCACCTGCTATTGTATCTCCCCCTTGCCATATAATGTAACACATTCACAGGCCCTAAGCATTAGGATATGGACATCTTTGGGGGCACATTATTTTGCCTACCATAGTGGGTAAAGCAAAGGTAGAGGACTAAAATGGTATGATTATAGCATATAGTTATGGTTGTTTGTTTAGGTAAGGAGTTCAAACATGAATATGCACTACAATTTAATATTTGCCCACATATCAGGTTAATACTTATTTTAAGAAGTTCTGATCATTTTTGGAAGTTCTGATCATGTTTTTCTATGACTGTTTGATCCAAGTTGAACTCATCACTAGCAATTACCTTAAGTACTTGCTTTTTTGCTGGCTTGCCACTTCTATTTTTTTAGCAAATGATTTTTGCAATCAATAACATATGCCAGTTGATTTGATATGAGCTTTCTCATACTTGATATCCCTTTATTGTTACCTGCTGGCAGGGAGAGGACAATTTTAATCATCTTACTAATTTTAGCTCATATACATTGCTACCCACCACCCAAGGGAAAGAAATAATGTTTGGAATGGGGCGGATGCCAAAATAAATATAATTTTTGAACATTAAATTTTTTTTTTTTTTTAGAGAGAGCGAGCAAGTGGGAGGGGTAGGGGTAGAGAGAGACAGATAGAGATAGAGAATCCCAAGCAGGCCCCATGCCCAGCTGGAGCCCGACACAGGGCTCAATCTCACAATCCCAAGATCATGACCTGAGGGGAAATCAAGAGTCAGACACTCAACCGACTGAGCCACCCAGGCACCCCTAAGATTTGAACATTTTTTAAATTGACAGAACATTTTCTTCAAATGATATATTCTTGGAAGTCTATATACTGTTATGTGAAGCAGATAAAAACCGAACTTTTTTGTTGGCAGAGGGAAAGCTCTGACCTCACTCCTCTACTTCCTACTCTTGGTGACTCCATACTGAAAAAGAGTGAATTCATGTTTCCTTGGGAAATGTATAAGGAAGTTGAGGATAAAACAAATAAAACCTTTTATTTTTTATTAAAAATGTTTTCCCCAGCTTAGTGAGATATAATTGACATATAACATTGTATAAGTTTAAGGGATACAATATAATAATGATATATTTATAGATTGCAAAATGATTACCACATTAAGGTTAGTTAACACATCTATCACCTCACATAGTTATAATTTTTGTGTGTGTGGTCAGAACTTTTTAAACCTACTCTCTTAGCAACTTTAAAATATACAATACAGTATCATTATCTGTAGTCACCATGCTGTACATCACATCCCCAGAATTTATTCCTCTTATAACTGAAAGTGTGTACCCTTTGACCATCGTCACTTGTTTCCCTTACCCCCAACTCCCCACCCTTGGCAACAAATGAAAACTTCAGTAGAAGGCAGAGCGGAATAAGTGACAAGGGTGAGGTACAATGTGGAGTGCAAGCTTAGGAAACAGAAAAATCATAGTAAGTTTCTGGAATTGGTTGGTACAGGAGTCATAACTCAAAGGACAAGTAAGATTTTGGAAGAGTTGAGATAATGAGGAAGAAGCACAGGCAGACGGCAAAGAGGTGAGTGAGTGTGAAGAAACAAGAGGAGAGGGTATGCTTGTGGATAGCACATAGATCACTTGAACACCAGCATGGTCTAAATTTAAGAGAGAATTGAGAAATATGAGTCATGATATGAAATGGGGAAGGCTGGGGGAAAGCCTTAAATATCAGGGTAATAAAAACTGAATTTCTTTCATTCGTTCCTGGTGAACTTGCACTAAACATAGGAGTCAGGAATTAGAAGCAGATTGTATTAAAAAAGTGAACCTCAATTATAAAACCAGTTGATAGTGTGCTAGTCTCTGAGCTAAGCAACGAATGCAAGTTTATGAACCATGACAAGTACTGTGACTTCCTTTCTGTCATGCAGTAGTGTGTCCTAGTTCATGACAATAAATGCTCTCAGTCATTTTCCCTGACCCCAAAGACTTTCTCTCTCACAGCCCACTCTGCTCTTTTCTATGATAGCACATACGAAATTTTCCTATTCCTAGAAGGGCCTTTAACTTGATTTAAACAGTAGAGCTCAGTGAATATAAAGCCTATTTATATAGCATACTTGACAATGGTTTCATTTTGGTGAATTCCCACAAGAAGGTTGATTTGGCAGATGTGAGTGGACTTTATATTGCCTCAGACCTCAAAGGAAATCATGGCTTGTTTTCACACATTCTGTCACTGTTTGCTATAAAAGTTCAGTAGATTACACTGCTACATCATATGACATGTAGTTTTCAATAACAGCTTTTTTAAAAAATTGAGTCTTATGTTGAATATTCTACCATGGGTCTTTCAGTTGTTATCACTCTGTTGTTTGTATAGATTTATCTTTCCTACCACTGGAAACATGCGTGGAAATTTTATTCACTTTCTGGGGAGAAACCAGTGAGGGGTCCTACTGACTTCATCTATGCAAATGACACCATTACCATCTCAATTTCTTAGGCAAGAAACCAGGGAGTCATTATTGATGTTTTCTTTTCCTCCTTCCTATCAATTCTGTTTCAAAAAATGATGACAATTATCTGTTTTCTGTATCCACACCTCTTACAAGGTGACTTTGCAAGAGATGGGTTAACTTCCCCTCCCCTTGAATCTGAGTAGGTATTATGACAATTTTTATATATGTGTATATATATACATATGTGTGTGTATGTGTGTCTTTATTATACAATATACATAACAATATATATTTTCCCTTGTTCCAAATATTTATACATTAAGCATAGAAGTTTTTTTCTAGTATCAAGTATAATAGCCATATTTGCAAATCTGTAGTTCTAAGGTCATCCCAGATTCCCTTTATCTTTAGCCCAATAAGTGTTCTTTTAATCTAACAACTTTATTGGAATACAGTTCACATATTATAAAATTCAACCACTGAAAATGTACAATTCAATAATTTTTAGTATATTCACAGAGCCATGTGACTATCATTACAACCAATTTTAGAACATTTTCATCACCCCCAAAAGAAACCCTGTATCCATTAATAGTCACTCCCCATAGCCCTCCAACCCCTGGATCCTAGGCAACCACTATTCTACCTTTTATCGTTATAGCTTCGCCCATTCTGGACATTTCATATAAGTGGACACATATAACATGTGATCTGTTGTGTCTGGCTTCTTTAGTTTGGCATATACTGTTTTCAAGGTTATCCATGATATCTTAGGATTTTGTTTTTGGTTTTGTTTTTTTTTTTTGCCAAACAGTATTCCATTGTATAGATATACCACTTTTTATTTATCTGTTCATCAGTTGGTAGACATTTGAGTGTTTCCACTTCTTAGCTATTGTGAATAGTGCCGCTGTAAACATTCATGTACAAGTCTTTGCATGGACATATGCATGTAGGCCTTTAGTTATGCCGAGATTCCACTAGAAGTAGAATTACTGGGTCGTATGTTAACTCTATGTTTAACTTTCTGAGGAGCTGCCAAATTGTTTTCTAAAGTGGTTTACCAGTTTAGATTCCCACCCCAGCAGTGTAGGAGGGTTCTACTTTCTCCACATCCCACCAGCACATGTTATTAACTGTCTTGTTTATTAGAGCCATCCCAGTGGGTTTGAAGTGGTATCTCATTAAGGTTTGGATTTGTATTTCCCTTATGGTTAATGATACTGGCATCTTTTCATGTTCTTATTGGTCATTTGTATATCTTCTTTGGAGAAATGTCTTTTAACTTATTTTGATTAATAGATATTGGAGCTATTTCCAAGCCTAGGCATCAAGCAAGCTTGCATACTTCTGCTGTTCTCACCAAGACCTTTGTTCTACTGCCTCGAGAACAGGCCTGGGCTAGCCACTGGGGGCAGAGGACCACATAGAGTGGAGCTGAATCAATAGATTCATCCCAGCTGAGGCCCTAGATATGAGAATCCAGCCAAGATCAGCATAGCTATCTTACAGCTCACCTACCAGTTGACTTAGACACATGCGCAAGGCCCTTTTAAACCTTCTGGCCCTAGCTAATCCATAAATTTATGGTTTAATTAAATGCTTGTTGTTTTAAGCCACTAAATTTTGGGGTGGTTAATTATGCAGTAAAAGCTAACTGATACAGCCTCCTTTATTTAATCAGTCTCTGAGTATCATAGCTACTTCCTTAATATAATTTCTCTGCATTTCATTTTCAATTTTATTGCCTTCTATCTCAACTTTAATCCTGTATCATTCTACTATTAGAATAATCATATTATTCTTCTACTTAAAACCCTTTAATGGCTCATCATTTTCAATGTAATATAATACACACTGCAGAAGGGTGTCAGCCTGATGGCCAAGAGCCTAATTTTTTATGTCAGACTTCCTGGCTCTTCCACTTTCTGGCTATGTGACCTTGGGCAAGTTACTAAACCACTCTGTGCTTCAGTTCCCTCATACTTAAAATGGAATAAGAATACTACCAAACTGATGGTTTTTGTGAGAATCAAATGAGGTTATGCAAGTAGAGTCTAGAATAGAACGTGGCACATCAGAATTACTCAAATATATGTACTACAGTGTTACTCCTTAGTATGAACTGGCTCTTTTATTCTTTCTCTAAAGTCATATTTCACTATGACTTCTATATAATGCCAGCCAAAGCCCTCAGTTTTTCCAGTATGTACCATATTGTTTAAAGTCTCTATATTTTTATTCATGTTGCTTCAGTTTTTTAATACTTGGTCCCTGCCTCTCTTATCTCCTGCTTCCAGTCCCCCTCTCTACCCATATGACTACTTCTCTTCCAATACTTTCCTTAAGCAGTGCCATCTTAGTAAAGTCTTTTCTAGGCTTCACTGGGATAATCAGTCATGCCCTGATTTATGCCCCTATAGGATCCTGCCCATACTTCTTACATGGCATGTATTGGCTTATTCACTCCAAACTGTTGGTTCCTTTTGTGAAGAAACTGTCCTATTTGTTCTTATTTCTCCATCATCTAAAATAGTGTTTGACATATATTCTGAACTTTATAAATTCTAATTATGAATTTAGAACATTATAAAGAAACAAAGGAAGTAACTGAGAAGATATTGATCAGGCTCTAATTTTCTGTTTCTCAAATGCTAAAGCCATGGGTGCTGTTGGAAGATTGCAGATAACTGTAGGCAAAGAGGCCAGTGGGGTCGGCCTGGATGGAGGCAAGAGGGCGGAGGTAGGGCTCATGTGAGTCACACTATAGATCCGTATGGATCTTGAAAAACTTGGCAGGTGATAATATTACTAAAATCCCAGGAAGAGGTTGAAGTTCAGGAGCATGGAAACACTAAAGGCATGTAGAAATTGCCCAGTTTGGTCAGAATAGAAGGGTTTCTGCCACTTTAGCGGCTATGAATGAATACAAACACAACTTAAAATTTAGGATCTTTGACAGTAAAATAATTTTTAGGTTATATATGCTGTGTGCTGACATCATGCTTATTATTTATTTTTTGTTAATATGTTCTCTTATTATAAACTTAATCTTCCTAACGCTAGAAGGAGGAATGGAATGCATATATGCTGTAAGACAGCCAGTCTCAGGAATGTTGTAATAGGAAACATTAGATGAAGTTAATTTTTCATGCACTTATTGACCCAGAGTTGTGATTTCTGATGTTTACAAAAAGCACTCCAGGGACACCTGGGTGGCTCAGTTGGTTAAGCGTCTGCCTTCAGCTCAGGTCATGATCTCAGGGTCCTGGGATCAAGCCCCAAGTCGGGCTCCCTGCTGAGCAGGGAGTTTGCTTCTCCCTCTCCCTCCACCCCTACCCCCGGCTCATTCACTCTTTCTCTCAAATAAATAAATAAAATCTTTAAAAAAATTTAAAAATTAAAAGAGCACTCCAGTAGATTCACTGTTTCTAAACCAAATATCATATATCTCAATGGAGAGAAGTGTAACTCTCTATCAATTACACAATAACTCCCTATAACTCCTCCCACAACTGGAACCAGTCATTTACTTTCTGTCTCTGATTTTGATTACTATAAGTGTCTCATATAAATGGAAGCATGTAATATCTGTCTTTCTGTAAATGGTTTATTTGCCTTAATGTCCTCAAGTTTCATCCATGTTGTGGCATATGTTAGACTCTCCTTCCTTTCTAAGACTTGAACATATTCTATTGTGTGTATATAAAACATTTGCTTATCCATTTATCCATCAATAGACACTTGGGTTGAGTCTACATTTTAGCTATTGTGAATAATGCCACTGTAAATATGGGTCTACAAATATCTCTTTGTGGATCTACGTTTGCTTCTTTTGGTTAGATACCCAGAAGTGGAATTGCTAGACCAGATGGTAATTGTATTTTTAGCTTTTTGCTATACTGTCTCCACAGCAGTTGTACCATTTTATATTCCTACCAACAATGTTCAAGGGTTCTAAGTTTTCCACATCCTCAACAATACTTGTTTGTTTGTTTGTTTTAATGGTAGCCATCCTAATGGGTGTAAAGTTGTGTGTGTGTATGTATCTCATTGTGGTATGTATGAGGTAGAATTTCCATATAACTTTGATTTGCATTTACCTAATGTTTAGTGATGTTGAGTATATTTTCATGCACTTATTGCCATTTGTATATCTTTGGAGAAATATCTATTGCCCTTTTTTGAATTGTCTGTTGAATGCCTGTGGTCCTTTTTTGAATTTTTATTTTTAATTGTTGAGTTTTAGGAGTTCTCTTTTCTGGATAGTAATCCCTTATCAGGTATATGATTTACAAACATTTTTTCCCATTCTGTGTGTTGCACTTTTACTCTGTTGATAGTGTATTTTGATGCACAAAATTTAAAAATTTTCACGAAGTTCAATCTATTTTTTTCTTTTGTTGTCTCTGCCTTCAGCATTATATCCAAGAAATTATTGCCAAATCCAATGCCATGTTTTCTTTTCTTTTCTTTTCTTTTTTCTAAGGGTTTTGTACTTGGAGGTCTTGTGTTTAGGTCCATTTTGAGTTATTTTTTGGTATTAGGTAAGGGTCCAACTTCATTCTTTTGCATGTGGATATCCAGTTTCCTCAGCACCATTTGTTGAAAAAACTGCCCCTTCCCCATTGAATGAAAATCTTATTGAAAATCTTTTAAGTATATATGCAAGGGTTTATTTCTGGGCTCTCTGTCTGTCCCATTGTCCTCTCAGTCTATCATTATGCCAGGACCACAATGTTTTGATTATGGTAGCTTTGTAATAAATTTTGAAATCAAGACATATAAGTTCTCCAGCTTTATTCTAAGTGTCTTACACATTTTTGTGACACCCTGATCCATGGGAGCATTTAACAGATACCTCAAAATACTTGTGGATTTAATGATGAAACTGCTACTATTATGTAATGTGCTCCCATCTTGCCACACCTAAAATAATTTCCACAGAACTAATTTCAACAAGAAAATATCAAACATATTTTTCACAATATAAATTATTCCATATACTACTTACTGGAAGCTGCTGTTCTGGTAAAGAATGAATTGATTTATTCTCACAATGTTTTTCCCTTTTTTATATTCATTAGAATTCAAGGTGATTGGTATTACAGAAAGAAAATCTCTTTCAATTTAGTCATGGATTCTGAGCATAAAGTTTTTCAAATGCTAGAAAATTGATCTGACAGAATTTCTTATCCATAGAAAATAGCATGATCTCTTTATTACAGTTTTCACTTAACATTATGTTATGTATTAAAAGTCTAAGGAAATATGATAGAGGATGTTAAGGTTATATTTAGCAATGCCACGATATGAAGAAAGATAAAATTATTAGAATCCAGGGAAGTGAATTTCAGAAGTGATGTATATTATAAATCATCTTAGTAAAAGAAGTCTAGTGCTGGGGATCCTAGTTTCATAAACCAAATTTGTTTGTTTTGAAATTTATGAGCATAACATTTACCATCTTTTAATTTTTCTGATTAAATTTTAGAATTTAAGGTCTCTGAATGTTCACTGTATTAGGGAAGCTAAGGATTGTCTGCTGTAACAGAACTAACAATAGTTTAGTGGCTTAAAGAAAATAAAAGTTAATTTTTTTCCTCAGTGCTAGGTTTTGTAAAGCCAGACCTGGAAGAGGTAAGGTCACTTTTACTAACATTCCATTGGTGAAACTCAGTCAGCAAGCAAGTCTACAAGGGGTACTGGGAAGTAGAGTCCTGGTTAGGCAGGCATGTCAGCTTTAGCTCTCTTACTATACAGAAAAGGAAAAATAAATTTCAGGTGACTAGCAGTGTCCTCCACAATCACTCAGACCAAAGCCCTTAGTTTATCAGTGAAAGAAGGGAGGCTAGAGAGATGTGATCATTTACCACCTGTGTCATCTTGGACGTATAGCCTCTACCACTGACCACCCATCTGACCTTGAATATCTAACCTCTATCATTTATTGCCTGTGTGACTTTGGGCACATAATCTCTACCTGTTGCTGTCTGTGTGACTTTAGACTCATTACATCTACCACATAAATATCTTTGTGACCTTTGACTTCTAATCTTTACCACTTAACACCTATGTGACCTTGGTCTATAACCTTGCTAAGCATATTTTTCTCTTCTTTACCTCATAGGATTGTGTTAGCCAAGCTAATTAATGTAAAGACATTAGAACAATGACTAGCACATAGTGCTCAACAAATGGAAGCTGCTGTCGCCGCTGTTACTGCCATTGCTACTCACGTTACTGCTATGTTTGTTATCTAGTTAACAGAAAACTAATAAACATTTAAAAAAAAAAAGATTTATTTATTTATTTGGTCGGGCCGGGCAGAGGCAGAGAGAGAGAATCTCAAGCAGATTCTGCACTGAGAGTGGAGCCTGATGCGGGTTTGATCCCACGAACCTGAGATCATGACCTGAACTGAAACCAAGGGTCAGATGCTTAACCGACTGAGCCACCCAGGCGCCCCAAAACTAATAAACATTTTAATTAACCTTTCATTGATCATAGAGAAGAATGTTTCAGGGCCTCCAGGTTAGTTATTGCTAACCATGAAAATACTCCCCTCCAAAAAAGTTATAGTCGATATAATATCACCCTGACAAACATTTAATATACCTCCTTCAACAGTATGTAGTATTTATAGTCTTAGATTAAATGGTAGGATCACAGATTTGTATATTCTGATTCTATTTGCCAGTTATAAAATTCAATGACTTGTTATTGGGTATTGGTCCTATAGGGGAAATTAGAACATCGAAAGTGAGATAATTTATTCTGAATATATTCTTAGAGTTAAATCAACCATTAATGTATTTTACTCATCCTTGTGTTATGCTAACATCTCAGGGAAATTAAGTGACCCTAATGATAATTAGCTCAATGAATAAACCATTTAGTTGGAAAGAGAAGTCCCAAGTAAAAACCCCAAGTAGCAGTTTGCCAGATTTTCCAAAACAAAATTCTGTTAATTTGTAAATGCGTCCTCACATGTGAATGACATGTCCCTTCCCACACACAGCAAAATAATTTGGATAGTTGAAAAGTCCTTATAAACTAAACAGAGTAAACAAATTACTGTCAAAGTCAGAATTAGTTTTCCTGTATTTCATAGACATCAAAGCAAGCATTTTAAACATTCAGCTTCAATTGATGTTAGCATGTTTTTCTCTAATTCAGTTTATGTTTATATTATCAAGAGTTCCCTTTCAAAGTGTGTTGAGACCTCTGTTACCCTAAATGAGAGTTCATAGTTGTCGTTGACCACATGTACAGTGTGAATGTGCATGTTTTGATGTATATCTTAAACCTCAGCAATAATTCAAAGTTTATAGATTACAGAAGATCCTTGATATTTGCCAATTATCCATTTGCATTAATGCATGTGCACAAGCACATGCACACACACACACACACAAGGATTTAGTGGATTTCTATTATGTTGAAAATAGGCCTGAAAAGGAATGAAGGCTTTTGCTGGTGATGGAAATAATGACAAAGTAAAAAGTCTTACAAAATGACTTATTAGGAAATAGAAGCTCAGGATAAATTAAAACCAGGCAGTCAAATTCAGTGGTGGCTTGGCTATATGTCATGAGCAAGTCCACCACATGTTTTATATAGAAATGTAAAAATACGAAACAAACTGAGGGTTGCTGGAGTGTTGGGAGGTGGGAGGTATGGGGTGACTAGGTGATAGACATTGGGGAGGGTATGTGCTATGGTGAGCGCTGTGAATTGTGTAAGACTGTTGAATCACAGACCTGTACCTCTGAAACAAATAATACATTATATGTTAAAAAAAAAAAAGGCGATAGTAGGAAGGGAAAAATGAAGGGGAGAAATCAGAGGGGGAGACGGACCATGAGAGACGATGGACTCTGAGAAACAAACTGAGAGTTCTAGAGGGGAGGAGGGTGGGGGGGATGGGTTAGCCTGGTGATGGGTATTAAAGAGGGCATGTTCTGCATGGAGCACTGGGTGTTATACGCAAACAATGAATCATGGAACACTACATCAAAAACTAATGATGTAATGTATGGGGATTAACATAACATAATAAAATAAAATTAAAAAAAAGAAATGTAAAAATACGAATCATGATATTATTTAAGTGCTCCAGGGAGAATTAATTTTTATAGCTTTGTAAGTGGGAAAATTTGGAGCTATTTTATAAAATCAAAAAGGGTATGAAAAGACACTAAATGTCTACATTTAGTTATTATACATTATGAAGGAAAGTATATGAATTATATTATTTAAGAATTTGAGGAGACTTCATAGGCTCAGCCTATATGACAATATTTATTTAGCACAGAAATAATCATTGCACTCACTACTGGTATCTCACTCACTGAACACATACAAGTCAATTTGCTAGATATATGGATTGTGTTCTGTCTGGGTTTTGCTGAAATAGCACTAACATTAAAATGTTAAGGTCAGCTATTTAAAAAAAAAACTTTATTATGGTCATAGTTTAAAAGTTTATGTTCATAGTTACAGCTTTTAAATCAATTTTCAAATTAATTAATTTTTAGAATATAGTGAAAGTGTCAGTGTATTAGAATTAATATAATGACACCATTTAATAGCAAAATAATTAGACAATAACATTCTACTTCTCATTAGAGATATTTTTTGAAAATTCAGGAGAGAATCATCCAGTCTCTTTCTTTTTTATTTTAATAAAGGTGTGTTTATTGGCCACTAACATTCCACAATTAGTCAACATTGTTCTGAACAGCATCTCATTTTATTCCAGTTCTTCAGTTTGTAGATACAAGTTTTGCCGCTGGGAGTCGCTATTTATCCATATTTTGAAAAATCGGTTGCTTAAAGGTGAAGTGATGTAACTGGATAACTTGTGCTTGGTTTACATTTTAAAGAAATATTGCTGCAGGAAAAGTCTAAATTTAGATAGAGGTTCCTAGAGACTAAAATACCATCCTTGGTAAATTAAATGATTCCACAGAGCCAATGATTTTTCTAGAGATTTTATTCAGAGATAACTAAATAGTAATTATGTTCAAAATACCCATATATATATTTTAGGAGTTAAAAATGCTTTACCAATGTGAGGCAGTTTTGGACTGGATGCTTTCCAAGGCCCCCGAGGAGACATGGAGCAAGGAAATGGACAAATGTGCCTGAGGACTTAGGAAGGAGGGCCAGGTTCCACTCTGGCTCCATCCCTCACTGGCTAGGGACCTGCTCCAGTCTCTCTCTCCCCGCTTTTTCCTTTGTAACATGAGGGTGGAAGTGTCCATGATTTCAGTATTTCTTTCTGGTCCTGTCTTTTCAAGAATCCTTGTCAGTATCTGTCTGATTTTAAAGTTTTTGGATGAAAGGGAATTTTCAAAAATTCTATTCAAAAATTCAAAAAACTATTTTTACTCTTTCATCTCCATGATAGACAAAGACAAGACAGCAACAACCAAAAAAACTACTATTTTGTTTTTGTTTTGAACATTTTATGACAGCAGAATGAAATAACTGTTTCTAGAAGTTTTTCTTTCGTAGCAATATAAAGTACAAAGGGAAATCTACACCCTGGAAGTCTTTATCACATTTTAGGTCAGGCTAACATGCTTCTGATCAGTTTTGCTTAAAGAATTCATGTTAATAATGCCTGTTTTTCCAACTAATTGATCCAAAAGATAAAAGATTCCTGGCCCAGGAGCTGCTGGATTGTTTTTCTTTTCCAGCCTTTGGCTGAGGAAGACTCACTCTCAGATTCACTGACCCTTTACCTATCATCTTCAGGCTTGCTGGTGTTTCAGTCTCCTGCAGTAGATCTAAGCCAGGTATCTCCTGATCTTGTTTCTCAGATCTGTCAATGATACAAAAAATAACTAGTGTCTGCAGTACATTCTATAAAGAATTTCACACATTTTAAAAAATATTTTATTTATTTATTTGAGAGAGAGAGCACACAAGGGGCAGGTGGGAGCGGCAGACTCCCCTCTGAGCAGGGAGCCCAGCATGGGGCTCGATCCCAGGACACTGAGATCATGACCTGAGCTGAAGGCAGAGCTTAAACAACTAAGCCACCCAAGTGCCCCAAGAATTTCACACATTTTATTTTATCTTTGTAACAACCCTGTGAAAGGAAGTAAGTAGTATTGCCAGCCCCTTTTTGAAGTTCAGGAAATCAAGATCCAGAAGAGGTAAATGATTTATCCAAGTGATTTGTCCAGTTTGTAAGGTGACTACTATTTGAACCCATATCTTCAGTCTCCAAATTTTACATTCCCTTTTCTTTCTTTTTAAGACCCAGGTTCTCTTTTATACTAAAGTTCAGTTCACAGACCTCTGTTCTGGCATGTTTCCTTGTGTTTGAGACTCTGGACTAGTAGACTGTCTTACTGTGCCATCCATTATGGGCTGAAGTGTGTCTCCACAAAATTCATATGTTAAAGCCCTAACACCCAGTACCTCAGAATGTGACTGTATTTGGAGATGGGGCCTTTAAAGAGATGATTAAGTTAAAATGAGGGTGTTAGGATGGGCCCTAACCCAATTTGGCTGGTGTCTTTATAAGAAGAGGAAATTAAGACACATGTCTAATTGTTCATGCACAGAGGAAAACTAATGAGGACATAAAAAGAAAATGACTACCTGCAAGCTAAGGAGAGAGGCCTGAGAAGAAAACCAAACCTGCTGGCACCTTAATCTTGGATTTCTAGTCTCCAAAATGGTAAGAAAGTTAAGTTCTATTGTTAAGCTACCCAGACTGTGGTATTTTGTTATGGGGGCCCTAGCTGATTAGGATTCCATCCATCCATCTGTTATCCACAGTGATTTAGTATCTAACATGTGCCCAGCATTGTGTTGATCTTTGGATTACAGGCATAAAAAATATAGTCCGTGTTTTCAACGCCCTCATAATCATATTATGTGTGCTGGAGGGAGGGGAAGGCAAACAGCTAATATTGTAGGGTGGGTGTGCTGAGCTTTGTTAGGGGATGCCCAGAGAATCATGGGAGTACCGAGGGGACTTTAAAAAAAAAAATTATTCACTTTATTTAAACTAAAAAAAAAATAAAAATAGTTCACTGATTTCTCCCATCCTCCACCCCTGTCTCTTGCAACCACCAATCTGTTTTCTGTATCTATAAGCTTATTTTTGTTGTTGTTGTTGTTAGATTTCACATGTAAGAGAGATCATGTATTTGTCTTTCTCTGTCTGGTTTATTTTCTTTAGCATAATGCCCTTGAGGTCCATCCATGTTGTCACAAATGTCAAGATTTCAATTTTTTTATGGCTATAATAATATTGCCTTGTATATATATATATATATTTTGTTGGATCTAGTCATCATCCTGAATTGCATCTGGATGAAATCCAGTTACCTGCTAAGACATCCTTGAACCTTTAGGTTTTTTCCTCCCTTACTCTGTTGACAAACCTAATAGAACTCTGATACCTACTGTTTGCCTGAAGTACCTACACCCTCCTTTCTGCCAAAATCCCCTTGGAAGCCGTGTCTTAGCATGTACAACTAATTCTTGCCATATCTTATGAAAACTTGTAACTCTATGCTCTAGACATAATAATTTCTCCTATCGAGTAGAAGTTAACCTTGTTCTAAGATCTAACAGTGTCTGTATGGAATGATACAGAAATGATATACATAAGTGTAATGATTCAGCCTTCCTACCAAATACCTCTTATTTATGGACATCACCATGAATTTTTGCAGCTCATCTTTATCTAACTGTCTTTAGAAAATTAGTGAGAAATATGATATCATTGGTATGGCCACACTGAAAATATTGTCTACTGTGAAATAGGTTTATGATGTCTGTAAGTAATGTAGGGCTTGAGAGAAGATGGCATCATGGAACTTGTGGTTCTATGACTGGATCTACTCAGGATATTAACTATCTAGTATATTTCAACAAGTTATAACCTCTTCTTGATTATCTGTAAGTAAGTGATTAGACTAGATTATCATTATGGACTATTCTGATTTTTTCACCATATTATTTTCTTTCCTAAGGCTATTTCCTCATAAGTTCAAAAACAGTCACCTTTCTTTTTTTTTTTTTTTAAAGTTTTTATTTATTTATTTGACAGAGAGAGAGAGATACAGCGAGAGAGGGAACACAAGCAGGGGGAGTGGGAGAGGGAGAAGTAGGCTTCCCGCAGAGCAGAGAGCCTGATGCGGGGCTTGATCCCAGGACCCTGGGACCATGACCTGAGCCGAAGGCAGACACTTAATGACTGGGCCACCCAGGCGCCCCCAAAACAGTCACCTTTCTTTGTCAGCAATACTTATTAACTATCTGCTGTTTCCCAGCAATCTTTATTACATCCCATATTTTAAAAATTTGCATTCAGCAGCTATAAGATGTTCTAATGATACCATCGTTGTAACAAACCCATTTAAGTCCCTGATTCCATGAGGCCTTTTCTCATCATATTTAGCCTTTTAAATAAATCTCTAGGTAGTTCCAGTTTTGGTAATGGTAGAGTACCTAATATATGACTAACTCTCTCATAGATAGCAATTATAAGTCTAGATGAGCTATAAAATAAAACAACTATTTTAAGACTCTGGAAATCAACCCAAAGAAAATAAGGCTGAAAATTATCTAACCCTTGAAATAAAGGAAGCTCCTAGGTGAGTTCAGGATGTTTATTTCCTGAGGGCACATCCTAGTTCATGTGGTGAAGGGGAGCTAAGACTCAAGCAGAAATCCATAGTGCTAAATGCTTAAGTGGTTAGAGCTAGAGTTTAGGATGGCTAAATCAGCTGGAAATGGAGGAAGGAAGTACTGAAAAGGAAGGAGTCACAGAAGGGCAAGGCCATAATACTGTGTATAAACTTCTCTCGTATCTTTGGATAAACCTGAACTATATATGCTTAGGGCTGATTCTAAGGAATGTAGGCAAAACAACAGCTTGTAGACTGAAAATGCAAAGCAAAGATTTGAATTACTGTCTACCACATGCAGTGACAGCAATTGACATTTAAATCTTCTCAAATGAGAAGGGTTTTTCATTGAAACCCCAGAAAGACTGTAACTAAGGAGTATTCTTATTTCTTCAGAGCTAAGCATTCTTCCTAAGGTGAAGGCTAAAGTTAATCTGAAATAAACCCTTCCTAAGAAAGTGTAAAAGCAAACCTCCACAGGTTCAAGATATGCACCAAGCAATTTAGGTATTTGCTAATCAAATATCAGCACTCTTTTGAGGAAGATTCAAGAATCCAGAGTTTTACTATGATCCACAATGTAGAGTATACACTTGAAATTTACTGCACACATAAACAAAAAAGGAAAATGTGGCCCATACTCAAAAGAAAAGTAGACAGCAGAAACATTCTTTAAGATAATTCAGTAGTGGGGCGCCTGGGTGGCTCAGTCATTAACCGTCTGCCTTCTGCTCAGGTCATGATCCCAGGGTCCTGGGATCGAGCCCCGCATCGGGCTCCCTTCTCAGCGGGAAGCCTGCTTCTCCCTCTCCCACTCTCCCTGCTTGTGTTCCTGCTCTCGCGATCTCTCTCTCTGTCAAATAAATAAATAAAACCCTAAAAAAAAAAAAAGATAATTCAGTAGTTAGAATTGGAAGACAAGGACTTTATTTATTTTTATTTTTATTTTTTTTATTTTTTTATAAGAACAAAAGTATACACCATTTAATTGCTTGATGGGGAAAAAAAATCAACACATTTGCAAGGATGATGTCATAACCCCAATTCCTTACAAAGTTTCATCCAAAATGTCCAACATAAAATTTAAAATAAATACATATGCAGAGAAGTAGGTAAATAAGACTCATACTTAAGAAAAATAAAAAAGTCACAGAAAACAGACCCCAATGTGACCCAAATGTTGTAATTGGTAGAGAAATATTTTAAAGAAGCTATGAAAAATAGGTCCAAATCCCTTGAGATAAAGATGATAATAATAACTAAAGAGATGAGAATCTCAACAGAAAAAAATAGAAACTAAGAAAAGAACGAAATGAAGAATTTAGCATAGATTAATAAAATATCTGAAATTTTGAAATGTACTGATTGACCTTAACATTACTTTGGAGACTGCTAAGGATTGAAGATGAATTTATAGAAATTCCTCAATTTGAACAACAGAGAGAAAAGAGATTTTTAAAAAACTAACCAATGCTTCAGTGACCTTTCCTCAGGGACAGTAGCAGGAAATCTAGCATACATGTAATTGAAGTCTCAAAGGAAAAGGAAAGAGAGAATAGGACATTAAAGTAATTACTGAAAATTTTCCAAATTTGATTAAAAAACAGGAATATCCAGTTGGCCCCAACTAGGATAAAAACAAAAAGAACCATATGTAGGAACATCATAAACTCTTGAAAACCGAAGGTGGATAGAAAATATTAAAGACAGCCAAAGGAAAACAATACAATACATGACATACAAGCGAACAATGATACAAGTAACAGATGACCTTTTTTTTTAATCAGAAAAGAGTCAATAATTTACATGTACAATAAGAAGACTGCCAGATAATAAAATAGGCATATATAGTATTATATATCATGAACAGTTTGTACTCAAAATTTTTCTTGATTGGCTGCATAAAAAATATATTTAATTAAAAAAAGAAAGGATTATAAATAACACTAAAATATAATACTGGACAAAAACTAGTGGGACACCAAGGGACTGGATTGAGCAGAAGCGATTCTAATTGCCAGCCAGATTCTTTTTTTTCCCCTAATACCTATATATTTTTATTTCTTTCCAAGTTTTTATTTAATTTCAAGTTAGTTAACATACAGTATACTATTGGTTTCAGGAGTAGAATTTAGTGATTCATCACTTCCATGTAACACTTAGTACTCATTGCAAGTGCCCTCCTCAATGCCCATCACCCATTTAGCCCATCACCCACCCACCTCCCCTCCAGTAACCCTCAGTTTGTTCTCTATAGTTAAAAGTCAGTTTTATGGTTTGCCCTCTGCCCCTCTTTTTAAAAATTTTTCCCCTATGTTCATCTGTTTTGTTTCTTAAGTTCCACATATGAGTAAAATTGTATGATGTTTGTCTTTCTCTGACCGACTTATTTCGCTTGGCATAATACACTCTAGTTCCATCCACAGCATTGCAAATGGCAAGATTTCATTCTTTTTAATGGCTGAGTAATACACACACACACATATATATATACACACACCACCTCTTCTTCATCTATTCATCAATCAATGGACACTTGGGCTCTTTCCATAGTTTGGCTATTATTCATAATGCTGCTATAAACATCAAGGGGTATGTACTCCTTCAAATCAATATTTTTGTATCCTTTGGGTAAATATCTAGTTGTGCAATTGCTAGATCATAAGGCAATTCTATTTTTAACTTTTTGAGGAACCTCCATACTGTTTTCCAGAGTGGCTGCACCAGTTTGCATTCCCACTAGCAGTGCATGTGGGTTCCCCTTTCTCCGCATCCTCACCAACATCTGTTGTTTCCTGTGTTATTAATTTTAGCCATTCTGACAGGTGTGAGGGGGTTTCTCATTGTGGTTTTGATTTGTATCTGTCTGACGATGAGTGATGTTGAGTGTCTTTTCATGTGGGAAGACAAGGACTTTAAGTCAGCTATTATAGATATAGTTCAAGAAAGGAAATGATGCTGAACAGGTGAAGAATCTCAGCAGAAAAATGGCTGTTATAAAAAAGAAAAAAATGAAAATTCTACTTAAAAGTGTAATATTTGAAAAGTAGAGTATGCTAATGGGCTTAATAGCAGATAGAAGATGGCAGACAAAAAGGCTGGTCAGCAAACTTGAAGAGCGATTGATAGAAATTATACAATCTGAAGAATAGAGAGAAAAATAATTGAAGAAAAAAAGAATGTTAGTATAGGACATTTCAAGCTCTCTAACACAATGTGTAACTGATTTTACAAAAGGTAAAGAGATAAAATGAAGGTGAAAAATATTTAATAATAGCTAAATTTTCCCAAATTTGGTGAAAAACCTCAATGTACAGAAACATAAAGCTGAGTAGACACAAGGAGCATAAAGACAACACATATACAGAACATGAGGCACATCGTAGTCAAATGATTGATAAAGAAAAGGTAAAGGTAAAGAAAGAAATCTTGAAAACAGTTGGGGGTAGGAGAGAGACACATTTTGTAATGGAGAACAATTACAGAAATTATGACTGACTTCTCATGAGACGCAATGAAGCCAAAAGATAATGAAATGATAACTTTGAAGTTCTCAAAGGAAAAAAAAAAATCAATCTGGCATTTTATACCTAGCATTCTGTATCAAAAATAAAAGCAAAATAGGCATCTACAGATACATAAAAGCTGAAATATTTCAGTTTCAGAAGATCTGAAGCATAAGAAATGATAATGGAAGTTATTTACAATAAAGAAAATGATGCCAGATATAAACCTGTATCTATGGGCTTCAGTAAAGGGCTCTAAAAATGGCAAAATGAAGTTAAAGATTAAAAACTGAGGTATTTTTCCCCCAATTTCTTAAAAAGATACCTGACTGTTTATTACGATTTATATACTTGGATTGTGAGGCTGTAACATATATAGATATAAAATATATAAAATATAGGACAATAGCAAAAAGGTCATGGGGGAAATGGTAAATGGAATTATATTCTTGGAAAGTTCTTACAGTTTACATAAAGTAGTATAATATTAACTCTACGTAAGTTGTTATAGCAATGAATTTTGTAATCTCTAGAGTAACCAGCAAAGTTACCAAAAGAATACCAAAAGTTAAACCTAAAACCTGCTAGAGGAATTAAAAATAAATTACTAAATATATTTGAATACTTTTGAAGAAAGCTTGAAAACAAGAGAAGTAGAAACTAAAACATATCAGACTAATGGTAAACAAATAGAAAAATGTTAGATCTAAGTACAAAAATATTATTATATGAACAAAAATAGACTAGAAACTCATTTTATTTTTTTTTCAAAGAAACTCATTTTAAAAAGCAGAAATTGTCCTAGTGGATTAAAAAAAAGCAATTCTCAACCATATGCCATTTATAAGAGATTCACTCAAGAACATGTGAGCAGGGGGAGGGTAGAGGGAAAGCGAGACAGAAAATCCTCAAGCAGACCCCCCACTGAGCGCAGAGCCCAATGTGGGGCTCAATCCCAGAACCTTGAGATCATGACCTGAACTAAAATGAAGAGTTAGACATTCAACAAACTAAGCCACCCAGGTGCCCCATAAGAAATTCACTTAAAGTACAAAACCCAAATAGGTTGAAAGTAAAAGGATAGAAAAAGATAAACCATGCAAATGGTAACCATAAAAAAGCTGATGTGACTACAATAATAGCAGGCAAAATCTATTTCAAGACAAATAATATTATATGAGATAAAGAGGGTCATTTCAACATAATGATAAAAGGTCCAATTAATTGAGAAGACATAATCATAAGTATAGATACACCTAATAATAGAGCTTGAAAGCACATTCTTCAAAAAAACCAAAGCAGAACTAATGGGAGAAATTTACACACAAACATAGTTAGAGATTTTAACATTGCTTTATCAGTATTTAATAGAATAGTTATATATAAATCAATAAAAATATACGAGGTCTTTAACCTTGACCTAATTGATATTTAGAGCACTTCATTCAACAATTATGGAGTATATATTCTTTGCAAGGGCACATGGAGCATTCCCCCAAACAAATAATATGCAGAACCATAAAATATGCCTCAATACATTTCAAAAGATTGTATCTTATAGGGTGTGTTCTAGATCATAACAGAATTACATTAAGAGTTTACCATCATTGTGATGGAAATGCGGGGGAGGGCTCTATTATAAATCCAAAAGCTATGCTTATGCCTAAAATTGTGCCTGGTAAATTGGATCCACTATAAATATTTGAATCAGAAATCCACATTTACCATTGATTTCTGGAGAGACCTTTCAGTTAATAATTCATAGTTATAGTCTAAAGGAGGCTTTGAAAAAATCCTTTAATACTGCCACAGTCATGCTGAGATTGGGTGGAGGTAGCAGGGCTCTTAAGAATACCATTGACAACTTGATGTGCCTCTCCTGTTGCTTTCTATTGTTTTATTTCCCCCATGATGCTTAATTTGTCTTCCACTACATGGCCTTTCCTGCTCATCCAAATCATCTTTCAAACTCAGTTTTGCTGGAAAATATTACATGGTACTTTATAAACCTAAATCCACAGTCTGGATTCAAAATATCTAGTTCTTCAGTAAAATCTATGTTAGAACCACTAATTACCCAGTTTCTCTGAATATCAATAAAATAATTTTTATCCTCCCTTCATTCCTGCTTCCATCTTTCTTTCCTTCTTCAAACAAGAAATATTTATTAAGAGCAAGTTATTACCTAAATAATGAGAGTATAGAAGTGAACAAAATAAAGTCCCTTATTCTAATAGAAGGATATGGATAATAAACATTTAAAAAGAATGTATCACATGATATGTATGGTCACTGCAGGAGGTCAATGAGAGGACATGACTGAAGGTTAAGCAGTGAGAGAGAGGCAGCCTGTAGAGAGGAAGTTGAGACCATCTGGACAGTATATGTAACTGAACCCAGTTAAGGCCTCTGTATGTACTCTTGAGATTACAGCCGGTGGGTGCAGAGATCTACTCATCTTACAGCCACTCAAGACAAGCCTTGTGTGACAGTTCCCTTGCTTATTAAACCTATCACCTACCAAGCTGGCCAGCCTCTTTTTTCAGTGTCTCCTTGCCTCCATAAAAAGGGGCCAGTTTCAAATTTCACCTGGGGAATTCCCAAGGCTGCAAATCAATAACTGGGGAGCCAGTCAAAAGACTGGAGAAATGGGTCTTGGGAAAGGAGTATCCATGGGGAGTATCCATGGCCGTCGACCTCTATGTGGGGAAGGATGGCTCGTATGTTAGATGCTTGCAGATGGTGGCATGGATTTTCAGGGGATGCCTTGAAAACTCCTGCTATTTGAATGAGTTTGTTTGAAGAATTGTGCAGAGTGTACTGCGGCAGAGAAGAGAAACGGATGGCAGCTACAGTAGGCTGACATATACTGTGGGCAGTTCTGCTGGCCACTGACGCCCAGCTAGAGCCTGAAGCTCAGGTTAGAAAGTTGGAAGAAGGACGAGGTTAGAGAAGGATGTGTGGGTGCCCACTATTCTGCTGGCTTCTGGGATAGAAGATCATGTGGGAGAGCAGGATACAGGGTAATAAGTTGGAAACCTTAGCTTGCTGTTTTGCAAAGCTAGGAGGGTGCAGGCTGCAGTGGATTAAGGTCTGAGTGCTTGTGACACAGCCTGATTGGGACACTAAGAAGTGAAATCCCTGGGAAAGTGAGCTGAATGAAGAGGAAGATGTTGTTGTGATTCACCGTGAAGTGGACAAAACCCCTCTGCTCTCTGACCCCTAAGCAAAAGCATAGCAACAACCCCAGCCAGTGGGGCAGTCCCCAATTGAGGAAGCATTCATGATGAAAGAATATACTCCCACTTGAGCTTATTAGTATGGCTGCCAAGTAGCCAGGCATGGTTAGTGTGACTATGGGATACTGGGGGTGATGGCTTTTCTCTGACGGGAGGCAGAGAAAATGAGCATTACCACCAGACGCCCTGTCCTCTGGCTGTGCCTGCATGGTGCTCAGGGAGTTCAATTTACTCACTCCCTTATGGAGTGGATTATTCTATTCTGCAGGGAAGTTTGGTTCAATGAGGGGAATCTCCACCTGCACATGGGACCCTGGAAATCTATAGAGGAGGTACAATAAATTCTTAGGGATTTGGGAATGAGATAGGCCATTTACTCCCCTGTCCTTGAAGGCCCTGATCAGGCCACATTCACTGCATGAGTAAAAGTCAAGATACTCCAGTCCGCCCTCAGCACCTGGTGTGATACACTGCTATCCCAGTGGTTGGACAAGACATTTATGATATTGGGCAATCCATTGCTTAACTGGGGAAACTGACAAATCCTGAGAATGGGTACGGACTGTGGGAAAGACCGAAGACAGAGAGGGAACTCAAGAAGCCAAAAAGCTATCCTAATTGGCTCTGAGGGGTCTGGTAAAAGTAATCTTGAAGCAAATGTGGTTTGACCTCTTTGCTGCCAAGACCCCACCTGAAAAGATAGACCGGCAACCCAATGCTGTGTCGGTTGGCCCGTGGAAAGCCTTAAAACCTGAACAGCAGTTCAGATCTGCCCCTACTCACTAGTGCCCCACCTGCTCCAGCAGAGGCCTTGGGGATACAGTCCTATTTGGGATGGATGCCTTCCATGCGCCAAGTGTAAGATGCAGGCCAAGATCACCTCCAGGTAAGGGCCATTGGGGATAATCGAGGCCCCATGCTGAGCTCACTATTCACTAGTGCCCCAGAAATAAACAAAAGGTGACAGCTCTGGTTGATACTGAAGCCAAATATACTGTAATACATGGTAACCCTCAGAAGTTTTCTGGCGCCTCAGTGCCATCAGTCATTGTAAAGGGCAAATGGTTATGGTCAGGAAGGTCCCTTTGACACTGCAAATTTGAGTGTTCTCTCCCAAGAGAATGTGAGGTTTTTATCTCTCCAATACCAGAGGACATTAGGCACTGATATCCTACAAGGTCAAGCTGCAAATTTCTATCAGTGCATTCCACCTCTGAGTTAGAGTACTCAAACCAGTGCTGAGGGAAAACACCAACCAGGAACCAGGAAGCCTATTGCCCTGCAAAAAAAAGATAATTGTCAAACAATATAAATTGCTGGGGGAGAAGGGAGCCATGAGGAGAATGAGCCATGTGGATACCAGAAGGGAGAGGATTCTAAGCAGAAGGCAGAAAGTGCGAATGTCCTGATATGGGTTTGGTTGGTGTATTAGAGCAACAACAATGGAGTCCAGTGAACCGGGAGAAGGGTCAGTGAGCCAGCAGTGGTGGCCATAATGCCTGAGAGATGTCATGGATTATAGGTAATGGATTTCAGATTTTTACTTTAAGGAAAATGAGAAGCCAATGGAAGATTTTATGAGTGCAGAGAAGTCTTTTAGATGGATTTTTGCTGAACTTTCTGCAATTCCTAAAATTGATTAAATGTTCTAGTTCCAATGATGCTGGACTTTGTATTCAGAAGTGGAAAGGATTAAATTTTTATGTGTTAAACAATTATGAATAGTATTCTGGGGAGTAATGTAATTTCCCTGAAGTAAGTGATAATGACATCTTAAATTGATAAATAATAGCAATATAACTTTATTCTAACTGTTCCAAGCTCGATGTGGGAGGACTTGGGGCACTGTCAAGTACTTCCAGGACTTAGGGTAGAATTTGAAAATTATTTCTTAATATTACACAATAAGTGTAATATTTAAGTATTATCAAACACTGTCAAAATAAATAAATGTGGTGTTTTTGATACTGAACTTGTAAGACCGGGCTGAGTCTGAATCTTTGCTTTGCTACATACTTTGTGACCTTGAGCCAATTCCCCCAGTGTCTTTGAGTCTCAGGTTCTTTATTCCTAGCACAGACATAATAGTCTCTAATTCATAGATTATATATGTCAAGCACTTACCCCACTTTTTACCACAGAGTAAGCATTTAAAATAATTGTAGCTATAATTATATTGTTTTTTTCCTCTCCTAGTATTGTTACATATTGAGTGGACTAAAATAGGTTACAATGTTTGCGTTCTGTTCACTTAGGCGTACTTATTAATATACTCTCATTTTTTTTGATATTCTAAGGATCTAAAAGTAATATGTACAGGAGTAAAACAAAGAAACAACCTCCATAAATGAAAGTAATTTAGACAGATAAGCAATACATTCTTTTACACAAGTCAATTAACATGAGATTTTAATTTAAGACTACCCAGTATTATTAGGACTTAATATTTGTTCAAAATTTTCGTTCAAAGAATGTTTGACAATTGCCTTATTTATCCTTGACTCACCCTGGCATGTTGCAGATAATAAATGTTCAATAAATGCTTGCCAAAGAAAGTGTGTGTGTGTGTGTGTGTGTGTGAGAGAGAGAGAGAGAGAGAGAGAGAGAAGAGAAAGAGAGAGAGAAGGTTTAAAAAGTAAAACATCTTGAAATTTAGATATTTGTGCACTGCTGATAAGAATGTAGAATGGTGTAAGCCACTATGGAAAACAAAATGGCAGTTCCTCAAAAAGTTAATCATAGAATTACTACATGATCTAGAAATTGCACTTCTATGTGTATACTCAAAAGAATTGAAAACAAGGACTCAAACAGATACGTGTACACCAGTGTTTATAACAATATTATCAATATTATTTACAGTCAGCCAAAAAGTGGAAACAACCCAGATGTCCATCATCAAATAAATGGATAAACAAAACATGGTGTATGCATACAATGGAATATGATTCAGCCTTAAAAAGTAATGGAATTCTGATACATGCTATAGCGTGGACAAACCTGGAAAACATTATACAATTTGAAATAAGCCTATCACTAAGAAGCAAATGTTGTATTATTCCACTTATATAAGGTATCTAATTTGCCTCAGTTGGCAAATTCATAGAGGCAGGAAGTACAACAGAGGTTACCAGGAGCTGGGGGAAGGGTAGAATGAGGAGTTATTGTTTAATGAGTACAGAGTTCTGGAAATGGATAGTGGTTATGCTTGCACAAGTTTGTGAATATACTTAATCCCTCTGAATTGTACACTTAAAATAATGGTAAATTTTATGTATATTTTATCTCAATGAAAAAAGAAAATATTTTCAGAATTTTAAAAAGCAAAGTATCTCCAAAAGTAAATTGTTTAAATATTGCCCAGATGAATACAAGTATTTATTAGTAATACATGTTAGATTATCCATTTGTTTATTGAACATTTATCACATATTATATTTGTTTTCCCAGCTCATTTCCCAGAGCATGTGTACCGGCTAGCCATGCAGTTTGGGGCAGGGGAATTAGGTGGTCATATTTCTCTATCCTCCAGCTTTGTTTTAGCCTTTCAGGGTAATTTAGTACCTCTTGACACAGAGATTGATGCCGAGATGGATTTTGCCCAGGTATAAAATGATACATTAAGGGTTACAATATTAATGTCTACAAAAGGAGCATGGCTATAGTGTAACTACCTCAACTACTGAAGGCTTCCATTCTCCAAAAATGGAGTGTCAGCGGTGTCATGGACACTTTTGTTGCCTAGCATCACAAAACACAACCAACCTGTACTAAAAACTATGTTTCAAGTAAATTCACTGGCATGTTATGAAAGATTAAAGGCTCACCTGTCTTCAGAATAAGTGTCAATACTTTGGTATTTTTTAAATTTAAACTTTAAGGTTAAAAATAACTTGAGAGCGCCACTAGAAAAACCACTGGCAAACAGAAGGAGAAGCATGGGAAGCTATAAAAAGTAATGTATTTTCTTTCTCTTTGTTTAATATGCTAAATACCGAATAGTGCTGGTATATTCCTAGGTTCATTTAACCTAAACTCTGCAATTCTGCTCAAAAACATTCAGAAGAGATAGTGTCCATCCCACCACCACCCCCAACCCCCTCTTAGTTAAAGCAAGAGAATCTCCTAAAGCAAACAGAGACAAATTGTTCCTAGTTGAAAATAAATCACCTTTGGCGGAGGTGGGAAGGGCTTATGACTGCAAAGAACACAATAGCTGAAGTTATTTTGGTTCTGCTTCTCTGCTCAGAAAGTGCAGGCTTGTGTCCTTTCTCCTCCATCCCTCTCCTTTTCCATTATCTGTTTGTCAAAAGAGAAACAGCAAAAATAAAGATAAAATAATAAAATAAAATTCAAATGATAGAGACAGGCTATTGAATCAGATATCTTAGAGAAACAGTCTAAAATTCTGTTTTTGATGTTTGAATGATGCAAGTGTACACAAGATTCATTTTAGTATAGCTTTTGTAAAGGAAGATGTTTTGTATCTAAGGGGACATATTAAACTGGAGTTTAGCAGATAAATGGCTTTTTCTTTTTTTTTTTTTTTTGATGTAGTGTTCCATGATTCATTGTTTGCATATAACACCCAGTGCTCCATGCAGTACGTGCCCTCTTTAATACCCATCACCGGGCTAACCCATCCCCCCACCACCCTCCCCTCTAGAACCCTCAGTTTGTTTCTCAGAGTCCATAGTCTCTCATGGCGGATAAATGGCTTTCTATAAATACATGGAAAGGGGGTTATATTGGAAGGGCTACCAAATAGGAATCTTAATGTTGCACATCTTAAGATTTCAAAGCATTTGACCACCATCACCCTAAATGTTTAATTGTGGAGAAGAAATTGCCAAAAATTGTTATACATTTTTCTAAATAGTGCTTTGTGTAAGTCAGAAAAATGGCATTCAAGGGGAGACAAATGGTTGACAAATGGTTATTCTTTTAAATAAACAAATAGGAGAGGAGTGACGGAGCAAAACTCTAGAACAGGTTGAGGAGGTGTGGGAACCACCATGTGAGGGGGATTTGGGAGAAAAGTGGCTTCTCACTGCTCTCCACTCGAATTTGGAGCAATTATTTGTGCTTTTTAGTTTAACTATATATACAATTTCAAATTTCTCCTAGATAAGGAAAGTTTGAGTTTCTGTATTTACAAACCTGGTGGCATGACTAGAGAAATTATCCCTCTAGAGGGCTAGAAACAAAAGGAAGAATGAACCCAACAACCCAGCCATGGGCAACAAGTGGAGAAGTTTCATTTCCTTTAGAAAATGATCTGAAAATATTAAAGTGATCCCTGAAGCAAATGTGTGGTGGAAGGGGTCAGAGCAGGGGACCTGAGGCTGCACTGGAGGATCTCCCAAACTAAGGTGTCCACAGTGGTTCTAGGCTCTGGGTAAATGCCTACTTTGTAATTCCTCTCCCAGCATATTTTCCTTTATGTGTATTTATTATGCAAAGAAAATTATAATGAGTAACAAACTCTGAAATAGAGTCACTCAAAAACCCAGATCTTAAATGATTTTTAATAAGTTTTATTTGTTTTTTTCCTTGCTCCTTTAACGTATTTATTGTTCATATGCACTCAGTCATTTTTAAATAACTGCAGTCCCTTCATAGATACAATTTTGAATTCACCGTCTTTTCACCCCAGCCTTTGTTTATGAGAATTACTCCATATTCCTGTTAGTTTTAAAAGAATCTCATTAGTGGCTATGACTGCCTATTTCTCAGTGTTTGACAATTAAGTTTTATCATTCTTTCATAGGCATACATAATATTAAGAACAGGTACTAAAATGTAGAGGGGAACTCTAAAAGTAGAGGGGAACTGCTTTTATAAAAATATATTGCAAAAGCCTGAGGCACAAGGTGAGACATTAAGGCATCGGCTAAGACCAAGACTCCTGAGAACACGCACAAGTACACGAGAGAAACATAGATGAGAAATTATTGAGGAGCCTTGTGAGACAATAGAAAGTAAGTGGTGAAAAGAGCCATTAATACTGATATGGTCACTGTTGATTAGCTTTTTCTCATTCTTTTTTTTGTTGTTATTATTTTTATTTCTTTTTCTTATTTTCTTATTTTATTTTTCTAATTTTTTCTTTATGAAGATTTTTTTAGATTTAAAGAGAAAACATATGCCTGATAAGAATTGTTCTTCATAAAAATTGCCAAATTATTTCTAAAAGTTTATTGACTTTGCCATCAACATAAAATAAGAACAATAAATACCCTTCATTATTATTAGCTACCTCCCTATGTTACACAGCATTTACATGAACCCAACAGAATCTCATGGTGAGTATAGAGTGAGAAAAGGGACTGCCTAAATTTCTTTGAATAGAAAGGGAACAGGGTGGGTGTATGCTGACTATTATTATATTTGCCAATTGTATTATATCCTATAGTACCTAGTTATTGTGTTATTGGTTAAAAATCTCTTCTCTAGACACCCTCTCCTCATGCATTTGCATGGTTGCAGTGAGAGTTGCCATATGACTGCTACAAAATTTTGTCCTCCATTCTTATAGTTGGTTGGGCCAGATATGAAAACTTGACCCACCTAGGTGATTGAGTCTCTTCCCTAGGAATGCAGATGAAAATTAGAGTCAATTTATTCTTGCTTCCAAGATTATAATATGAGAGACCCATGGGTTATTGGCTGGTTGTTTCACTACATGAGCCAAGGAGGAGATGAAACTTATCTGTGGGGAGATCATGAGAGAGGAAGATCTGAAGGGAGACACAGACATAAGATGGAGAAGGAAGTTGATGGCATTCGAGCTCATTGTTCCAATTCTTTTATGATATTTAAATCTTGAATTCTCCTATCTTTCCTGTCTACTCTTGAGGGCTCCTGCATAGATGCGCAGTACTCTTGTACATATTTCTGCCTATATGGTGATGTGCTATGGAATCTGACCTATGAATCTCATCCTTCTCAGTGATGAATTTTGCTCTTGCTTAAACCTCCATTAACTATCAGTCAAGAAGTTTCTTGCTCCTGGAAAAATTATTATCCAATAAATTAACTCACAATGAGTTGTAAATATAAGTTAATAGGTTAATGCACATTCCCAAATCTGCTAAATCAGAATTTCCCAGAAAGATATTAAATTTTCCTATTTCTTTGTTATGCTAGTTATTTCAGAGAACTTAAGGAAAATGACTCAGCAAAAAGGGAGGCTTTGACATAGTCTGGATTGGTCTCTCTATTTCCTGACTTTCATCTCTGCCTGTCTCTTTTTCTGGACTTGCTGCCTCTCTCTTCTGAGCTTCTTTTTTATTTCTACTTTTCTTCAGCTGTCTGTATGTGGCCTATATGAGGTGAGGGAAGGGAGGAACTATATACCAAGCTGACAAATAACTTTAATATTTGGTCAGAACTAAACAGTCAACTCCACTTGGGCTCCACGATCACTCCATAAACAATAAAGTCCCATGCCCACTTGCTAACACCCTTCTCCACTTTTCATCTACTTATGGCTTATCCTGACACATGATATGTTTCACTTTTAGATGCACTGATAATCAACATATTCTCAATATATCCCCTGTACCATTGGCTGAGAGAGACAAGTCTGATAAGCAAAATTTATCATTTCACCTGAGTCACATACAGACTGGTGGATTGGCTACCTTGTCAGGTGTTAACTACTGATCCAATTCCGGTGGCAAGAAATGTAGATTTACAGAGAATGAACCGGTTGCTTAGGCATAACATAGAGAAATCCTTTTATTTTTTTTATTTTTTATTTTTTTTTAAGATTTTATTTATTCATTTATTTGAGAGAGTGAGAGAGAGAGAGCACGAGAGGGGGGAAGGTCAGAGGGAGAAGCAGACTCCCCGCCGAGAGGGGAGCCCGATGCGGGACTTGATCCCGGGACTCCAGGATCATGACCTGAGCCGAAGGCAGTCGCTTAACCAACTGAGCCACCCAGGCGCCGCAGAGAAATCCTTTTAGTAGAGAGACTGGGAAGACGTGATATTAAATGATTCAGTGTCTTTACTGAAATTTCAGTTCATCTTAACCATAAAATCTGATAAGAAGAGAAATAATTTTAAAAAAATATAATAGATAACCTAATAAATTCCTTTCTCCCTCCCCTTCTTCCCTCCCTCCCTCCCTTCCTTCTTCTGTACAAATGTATACACACACACAAATAGACACACACACACACAGTCTCTGGAGTTGCAGTTAATGATCCTAATTTTTCAGAATTAACCATGAAATAACCCACAGTGGTTGTGGTCTCTAGGTTGGCTCAGCTCTTCGGAGGCGTGTTTAGTTTTAATTTTTTTTTTCTTTTTCATTTGTCTTCCTCTTTTCCATCAGGAAACAATATAGGATAACACAATAGAAAGAGCATTTGGAGACCAACAACTTAGATCCCCTAACTACAACCAATTAGCCAAATGTCTTTGAGAAGTCATCTAAGTTTATGCATATATTTATATTTATATTTAACACAGACAAAAGGAAAACTTGATGACTCTGATATTCAAAGTGTGTGCTTATAATATTGTCAGTTTTTCAAGTAGGAGTGGCTATGGGTCCAAATTTTTGAGTAGCAATACAAAAATAAATTATCATTTATATAATTTACAATATCTAGATAGTAAAGAATAATTTCTGGCTCCAAAAGAAAATAACATTTCTTTTTACTAAAGTGAAGGAGCTATTCCTTCCATTGGTCCCCATGGAGAGGGCATCATATAAATATAATAAAAATATTCCTAACTATATCCTGAAACTAACTATAGGAATAGTCGTTCCTGCAGTCATTAAGGGAATAGGCTCTGAGTGACCTTAAGTAAATTACTCAATCTCTTTGTGACCTAGCTTTCTTATTGTAAAATAGGGAAAACCATAGTATCTAACTCAAGTGTTATTTGTGAGGATTAAATGAAATCTTATGCACATGATTCTTAGAATAGTGCCTGGCACATAGTGAACACATAATAAGTTATCATTATTACTGAAATATGATTTATTACTTAAAAATATGTCAAAGTAGAATAATAGCTTAAACACCAAATTGCATTTCTCTCACAATAAGGTTTTGAGCAAGCCAAAAGTTTCAGAGTTCTGTGACGGTCAAACTCAATCCAGGGAGATACTTAAAATAGATGAATGAATGGACCACCTTTTCTTCAGTCATCCATAAATAGTTTCATTCAACCTAGGTTTTGATAGATATTGATCAGCCTTGATTTTGTGGTTATACTCTTTGACAAGTACTTGAAAAACAGCTTTTCTGAGTTTTTAAGTGCAAAACTTGTGTTTTGAAGGGTCTAAAAGGAGATTTCAAGTTGAGGAGCTTGATAAAAACACATGTCTTAATAGAAATCCCCTGTCTCTGCATGGAGATGGACAGAAGCTATCTGGGGAAATAGCAGCATTTTAGTTAAAATATAATTTGGGATTTGACCCAGCATCTAGATGAATGCACACTTGAGGTTCTCACATTTTGGCCAGAGAGCAGAGGCACTATGATTTCACCTTGGAATGTTTTGTAAGCAGGTGTAAAAAAATGCTCACCTCAGCCATAAATAAAAGCTCAGTGAAACTCATAGAATGTTTAACCTTGAGCAGTATTCCTTTCTTGTATATGCTCCAAATATATGCCAAAGTAACTAAATGGATTTAACATACTGTACAGGTTTATTGATTAAGAGCCACTTAAGAGTTACAGAATGTGTGCCCAAAATAATCATTTTGGTTATAGAATGTTTCATGGTACAACTTATGCTTAAAATTACTCTGGTAGCTGTCATAGACTAGATTATTGGAAGGCAATGGTGAAATCAGGAAGACAAATTAGGATGCTATAGCAGAAATATAGGTGAAACATTTATGGCTCAAGGTATATCAGTTCAAGGATTTGTAAAAGCATATCATAGGCAACCCACAAGATTCATCCCTAATCCTGATGTTCATATCCCCAGGTTCAGCTAAATCTGTCAATGAATATGGGAAATAAAAGCTAAAATGTCATCAAACTGGTCTTTTTTTTATCTTAGCAGTGGATGTATTCCTTGACGGGGGCAATGTATACTTTAAAACAAACCATGCACAGTTTGTCAGGGAAATGAACTGAAATCAGAAGAGTTTGCAGTGGTATGAGCTGGGTGACAGTCCCTTTGCAGTTGACATAGATAAAGATAGCCAAACTACCCTTCTTTTGCCATTTCTTTTGTCTGAATGCTAGAGATTTAAAAGTCCACAGAACTATGAAAGTGAACAGATAATTTCTCTAAAGTTACAAGTTTCTTTTTTTTTTTTAAGATTTTATTTATTTATTTGACATAGAGAGACACAGCGAGAGAGGGAACACAAGCAGGGGGAGTGGGAGAGGGAGAAGCAGGCTTCCCGCTGAGCAGGGAGCCCAATGTGGGGCTCCATCCCAGGACCCTGGGATCATGACCTGAGCTGAAGGCAAACGCTTAATGACTGAGCCAGCCAGGCGCCCCTAAAGTTCCAAGTTTCTTACTAGAAAAATAATATCAGAAAACAATTCCATCAAGGTTCTTATTTTTGCCTGTCCAACTAGCCATATTTCAGAAAAGAAATGATAGTAGTTGAAGGTTATGTTCCAGGGTATCTACTATACCAGAATTAGGAAACTTCTGAATCAATGTATTTATATTGCCCACCTGGCAATATTAAGAGCTATTACTGATAGAGAAATTATCTAAAGGCAGATAAGTTCATATGTGCTAAATTTGGAAGTTTATCAAGAACTGTGAAGGGTCTGAGATTTTATCCTACTTACAAGCTAACAAGTTGGCCTCTCAAAGTTTCATGGATACTGGCAGAAGACATGAGACTCCTGGTCAGAGACAAAGAATTTTATTACTCTCGGTATAGCAGACAGCATGAATTTCAATTTGCATGTGACCACCATCAAGTCCCACAGGAGCAACGTAGAGGTGGACCCAGGTGGATGCTATGTATGCCACAAATTTGTATCATAGCTGAGGAACCCCATGTTTGAGGAACCCCAATCTCTTACAGATGACTACAAGCAAACCTACCCAGTCTTTGCTCTGAAGGGAGACATTTATCTATATTATACTTGACAGCAAACAAATCTGCCTTCTGCTTCAGAGATAGTATATCTATCTTCCATGGATGTTTGCTATTCAGACATTCTTCAAAAGATAGTCCAGAAAAAATCTGTCAATAACTTTGCTCATAACACATACAGAAACATGAGAGACCCATTGAGAATTTTTTCCCACAATGGGGCAAAGAAATAGTATTCATAATAATTTTAACTGTGGGAAATTTGTCATCATTGTAAAAAAAATATTATTGTAAAAATATATAGCTATCAATGCCTTGTGACACACCTATATCCTATTGAAGTACCTGGTTGAGAAGCTATTTTGTATATGATGTAGTCAGCTTAAATTGGGCTCTCCCATCTTGATCAACCAAGAACAGACAAGTGTTCTTTTTTGGGTATTCAAATACTAGCTAGATGTCCTGTAGCCTGTGGGGAACAGTGAGGGGGCTACAAAGAGGACATGGTGTTTTTTCTTTCCCATCATGTGTGATATTGAGACAATTTATGAGATTATTGGAAATGGTATGCAGAAAACCAAAACACTATGTCCTAAAAAGTAGCAGTTTTCCTGAGTTATATCCTATATTCTTTTCACTGAACTTTGAAAAGAAACTTTAGCTGTTTATAAGTTAATAATAAATGGTGTTAGCACAGCACAACTGCGTCTGTAGATTTCTTACCGTGAATCTCAGTGCTGTAACATTATATTTTTCAGAATTAATCATGGCTCCATGGGTTCATGGTGGCTTTGGGTGCTTACTTGGTTATCTGGAGGTATGTTTAGTCTTGCTACTCTTTCAACAAGCTGTTTAGCACTGCATTAAATGAATTGTAATCATTCCTTCCTCTTATATCACTTTCCTCTCCATTTGACCTGACCACCAAGCTAATGGTATACATTCTAGATTTTTGTGTAGAGTAACTCAAAGTAAAATTAAATTTCTGTAAATTCATGAAATGTGAGTGGATAAAGAAATGCAGTTACTGTATTTTTTTTAAAGCTAACTTGAAAGCCTTGGGAAAACATGATAATAGAAGTCACTAAAGAGAAATTGCTGTTAAATTAGGATTGGCTGAGTCAAATGTAAATGATTAGGAAAAATAAAGGAATGAGAAACATTGAAAGATTTTGTACTAATATTCCTTACAATTGACTGTAGGTTGTCCTCTAGTTTAAAGAAGCCTATACTGGAAACCACAGATATTTTATTTTGTATGTGGTTTATTCATGAAGAGGGCACTGAACTATATAGTCAGCAGACCTGTATGTAAGGGCTAGGCTTTGGTCATATAAAGTTTGGTGAAAGAATATTTGTCTTCTTATCTGTCTAATTTTTTAATTCTCCATTTTAACCAACGTTTTCAATTAAGTGATAAATCTTGGTGATAGAAGATATGGGAGGGTGGCTTCCTTCTCCCCAGGTGGGAGTTGGTGGAATGGACATGCTTTTGGCCCTTCAGAAGCTTCTGCATATGTATATTCTGACCCAGTCTACGCTGATTGAAAATGTGATCTTTTTAGGACAATTCATTTCCCCCTGAATTTTCTAGGAGAGAGAGAGCTAGCTCTCTTACACAAAGCTGATAAACTATGCATGTGACTTTTTTTGTTTGTTTTGGTTTTAGTTTAGTTTTGTTTTTTCCTTTTTTTGACTTAGAATTGAAGTAGGGACATTTACTCATATTGTGAAGTCTTAGAAAATGTGATTTTTGGATTGGATGGCATTTCATCAAAATAGTACATTTTAAATTTACTTTAATACCCAAATTTTGGACATTTAGGTTACAACAAGATCTGCTATGATCATCTTCTGTGCTTGTTGTCCAATTATTCCTTTGGCTACATTGCTAGAGGTGGAATTGCTATTTCAGAGTATGGATAATTTTAAGGTTCTTGATGCATGCAGCCAATGAAGAGCTTATTCCAGTGTAACAGAACTTATTCCAATTTAAATTTCCCCCAGCTAGTTTGTTGCATCTTATTGAACAGTACATATTGACATTTTTATAATCTTTGTCAAATTGTTAGGCAAAAATGGTGTTTATACTACTTTAAAGTACATTTGGGGGGCGCCTGGGTGGCTCAGTTGGTTAAGCGACTGCCTTCGGCTCAGGTCATGATCCTGGAGTCCTGGGATCGAGTCCCGCATCAGGCTCCCTGCTCAGCAGGGAGTCTGCTTCTCCCTCTGACCCTCCCCCCTCTCATGCTCGCTCTATCTCATTCTCTCTCTCAAATAAATAAATAAAATCTTTAAAAAAAAAATAAAGTACATTTGGTTTCAAGGGGAACATTTCTTCCATATGTTTATTGATCATTTTTCATTCTCCTCTTATGAATTGCATAAACTCTGTACATTTCTTAGGAATATATGATTGTGGTTTGCTATATATACTACAATTATTTTCCCCAACTTATTGCTTTTTAATTTTATGGTGTTTCAAATTGTACAACAACCGGGGCGCCTGGGTGGCTCAGTTGTTAAGCATCTGCTTTTGGCTCAGGTCATGATCCCGGGGTCCTGGGATAGAGCCCCGCATTGGGCTCCCTGCTCCTCAGGAAGCCTGCTTCTCCCTCTCCCTCTCCCCCTTCTTGTGTTCCCTCTCTCACTGTGTCTCTCTCTGTCAAATAAATAAATAAAATCTTTAAAAAAAAAAATTGTACAACAACCAACAAAACTAGAAGTATGGAAATTTCAATGTTACTATTTAAGTAGGCTCCATGCCCAGTGTGGAGCCCAGTGTGGGGCTTGAACTCACCACCTTGAGATCAAGACCTGAGCTGAAATCCAGAGTCAAATACTTAACCAACTGAGCCACCCACGCGCCCCTCAGTGTTAGTATTTAAATGCCATTTTTTTTTAAATCAGGAAACATTTAAATTATTAAAGGGCTTACTTGTAATTAACAGTAAATAAATCAAGCGATTCTGAGATTACTTGATTAGAGTTTACCAGTTTTAAAGCCTGTCATTAAAAAAATGAAGAAAGGTTGCTCATTAGGTTGAGCGACCCTTGGTTTCGGCTCAGGTGGTGACCTCAGGGTGGTAAGATCAAGCCCTACATCAGGCTGCACAGTCTGCTTGAGATTCTCTCCCTCTCCCTCAGTCCCGCCTCCTGCTCATGCTCTCGCTCTCTCTAAAAATAAATAAATAAAGTCTTTTAAAAAAGTGAAGAAAACAATGACTGATTATGGCTTTGCTATAAAAATATTGCTTTTATAGTGTGAAATATGGTTACTTTCTTGAAAACTAAACTCTAAGTAGTAAATTTAATTTTCTTTGTCATTTAGCCATCCAAGAAAATCCCAAACATCCAAATTACAGTTATATTATTGATATGGGGTTGTAGTACATCTTTTAGTTGTCTACGTGAATTTCTGAAAGATAAGGTCTCTTTAGGGCAGGGCATACTAAAAACATGTTTTAAAAAGTAAAAGAAAACAGGGGCACCTGGGTGGCTCAGTCGTTAAGCATCTGCCTTCGGCTCAGGTCATGATCCCAGGGTCCTGGGATCGAGCCCCGCATCAGGCTCTCTGCTCCGCGGGAAGCCTGCTTCTCCCTCTCCCACTCCCCTTGCTTGTGTTCCCTCTCTCGCTGTCTCTCTCTGTCAAATAAATAAATGGAATCTTTTAAAAAAAAAAAAGTAAAAGAAAACAAAAATCTGAAAGAAAAGGCTTGCAACATTTCATACAAGACTAAATGAAGTATGATATATATTTGCCAGTTAGATGTAAAAGGACATCTCAACAGAAATGCAATCATTTTCATCACAAGAAAAATTGGTAAGACATAAATAGATACATAATGTTACAGAGTATGAACCATACATATTATGTTATGCTATAAAGGCTTGATACATTTTAAAAGCATCAGGTGGCAAGTTTACTTGATAAAAAAGGAGAGATGGGGAAATCTAGAAAGGGAATTTTTAAAAATCACCAAGAGTTATTAAAATTTTAATATAGTAAAAACTTAAAACAATATTTTTTTAAAAAGATATTTTTCCTATGGTTACATTTGGAAACACCGAAGTTACAGGGGGTCATCTTTTGATTTCAAATGAGGAAGCATTTTCTAAAACTTTTTTCTAACAACTTTTTGAGGGATTAATTTTCCTCTTATGTTGTCTGACCCCATCCTCTGCTGCTGCACTGCCTTTGCATTTTCTTTTTCTGTGCAAATGTTTTATACATGACAGCTCGAGTTTTCACTTAAGGGGAGTTTACTGTCATCTCTTACCTCCTGTCCTCATGTCTTGCTCTGCCTTTACTCCTCTTTCTATAGTATAGTGAGAAACGGCCGCCACAAACTATCTGAAACCTGGTTTAAGGTTTGAGAGCTTCTGAGGCAGGTGCAGAATGTAGGTGTGAAAAAAAATGGAGGGATAGCTCCTTTCCTAATGGAAATCCATTCATTTGCATATGAAATAGCAAAGTCAGATTCAGGGAAGGAGAGAAAAACGTCAGTCCTCAACTGAAGAATTGGCATTCAGGAAATTGATCATTGGGTGATTGGCTTCATACTTTTATAAAATTCAGGTATAATTTACATAAGGTGAAACGCACAGATCTTAAATATACATTGATAAATTTTGACAAATGTTAGCAGACATGTATCTGACACAATGATCAAATTAGAGAATAGTTTCATCAGTCCAAAAAGTTACCTGACATTAGCTTCTAATCAATTAGTAATTGCTGTTCTGGGTTTTACTGCCTTAAATTAGTTTTGTCTATTCTTGGGGTCATTTAAATAAATCATCCAGCACAAATTATTTTGTATCTATATCTTCATTTAACATAAAACTGTGTTATTTATTAAGTTACTGTGTATACAGATATCCCAAAGTTGGTTTGGATGCAACCAAATGAATTTTATGCTTAACTTCTCAAATTTAAAAGAAGAAATTGGAATTTTGATAGGGATGACACTGAATCTTTAGATTAATTTCAGGAATGTTGCCATCTTAACAACATTCCATGGACATGGAATGTCTTTCCATTTATTTAGGTATTCTTTTATTTCTTTCAACAACGTTCCTTATACATCAATGTACAAGTCTTATTACTTATTTTATAAGATTTACTTCTAAGTATTTTACTTTTTTAATACTATTATAAATAGTATTATTTTATGAATATCATTTTCAGGTTGTTTATTTCTAGTGTGTATAAATAAAATTAATGTTAGTATATTGATCTTGTATCCTGCAGCCTTGCTTAACTTGTGTATCAGCTTTAATAGTTTTTTGGTAGATTCCTTAGGATTTTCTGTTTATAAGAGGGTATTATTCATGAAACAAGATAGTTTTATTCCTTTTTTTAAAAATCTGGATGACTTTTATCTATTTTTCTTGCCTAACTTACCTGGAAAAAAACCCGTGGGTACAATATTTAACAGAAGTGTTAAGAATGAACAAACTTGTGTTGTTCCTTATCTTATGTGGAATGCTTTCAGATTTTATTTATTTTTAAAATCAGTACATAAGGGAACATGTACCCCCACCCCAGGATATTCCTTCATTTCATGGCCATTTCTTTCACAACTATAACTAGGATTAAGTGATAGCATGCCTCTAGCATATATATTCTCGAACTGATATAGGGACAGAATATGGGGGAGTCTGCTTGGGTGTGGATTCTGAGAGTGTTTGATCAAGGAAGTCCCTAACATAAAATTAGATAAAGAAGAATGTATTAATTTGGGAGTGCTTTCCCAAAATACAGGAATCAACACTGGCAGAAGTCTCAGGGGATAGAGAGAACTTGCTATTCAGATGGCTCTCAGAAGTATGAAAAAAAAATGATGGCCCATGCTGAGTGAAGTTGAAATGCTATAACTGCCATGTCAGATGGTGGAGGAAGAGATTAAAAGGCTGGAGGAAATGGAAATACTGGAATGGATCTATTATGTATGGCCAGAGAACTTTTCAGATGACTATGTTCCATAGGAAACCTTAAAAGACACACCATTTACTGAGCCATAAAGAATGTGCTAGTGAATGCATCAGCATCCCTGGATGTTTAGTGGTGGTCGTCCCCCATAGCAAGGCCTTAATGTAGGAGAAGCGTTAACAACTTGGCTCCTGTATGACCATGGGGATGAGAGTACTCTGAAACAATGAAGGGCAGGTGGTGGTGCTTAGCCACTAGATGTCAGAGTCTCAATTTATTTTAGTCACTGGAATAGCAACCCAGGGAGCTTGACACACAAAGAATTACAAATATGGTCACTTGAACTCAACATCACAAAGGGAAATACATATGGGCATCCAGTAAAAGTACTTATAAATATATATAATCAAAAGAAAATAAGAATGGACAAGCAGGAGGCTGAGATAGTCACTCCACAAAAATTTTCCAGTTTTCAGAAATGGAATCCACTGACTGAAGAAGTCATCAAGCCTCCAGAAGGAAGTGTGATACAACACTGATTCAAATACATACTATACTTATTCCTCCAGTTCTTCTTCTATATTACTTGTGGCCATTTACTCAAACAATGATACACAGGATAAAGAGGCATACCCAGGCATTTGAGAACTCTTGGATATAGGGTCTGAGTTGACCTTGATACTCTTATCACCATGGTCCCCCATTAGAGTGGGGATGTATCAGACCAGGTGAAAAATGGAATGCTGGCCAAGGTCCAGCTTATGATGGACCGATCAAGTCTTCAAACCCACCTAATGGTCATTTATCCATGCCCTGAATATATAATTGGAACTGATGTGCTTAGCAGTTGACATATACTGAGTCTTTGATATGAGTCTTTGATACGTGAGTCTTTGATATGTGGAGTAATGGCCAAATGAAATGGCCCTCCCCAGCCAACACAGTAAACCAGAAACAAAAGAGAATTACAGGAGATAGAGTGTGGATGGAGGAGGTTAGAGGTATTATTAAGGATCTCAAAGATGAAGGGGCGGTGGTACTTCTATTCATTCACCAGTTTGGCCGTTGCAGAAACTAGACAGATACTGTAGAATGACCATGCATTACTGCAAGCTCAAGTAAATAGTAGCTCTAACCACAGCCACCATGCCAGAGATCGTGTCCTTTCTAGAAGAGATTAATATAGCCTATATCTACATAGTTATGCTCCATGGATACTTTAATTCTCTTGCTCTCTGTCATGATGTAGTCTGAAGATGTCTGGACCATTTCTGATATCCTGAAGATTACATTGATTCATTGCATCAATAATATTATGTTTATCTGTCTGGATGAGCAAGAGGTAGTAAGGTTTGCTATAGGCCTGTTAAGAGAAATTTGCTCCAGCAGGTAGGATATAAACCTGAGAAGATTCAGGGGTCTAGCCACTTGAATAAAATTTTAGAGGTTTTGTGGTAAGGGCCTTCCAGTATATCCTCTTTCAAAGTAAAATATAAATTATTACATATTGCTTCTTCTACCCAGAATAAGAAAGCACAATGCCTGATGGGTTTCTTTGTGTTCTGGAGGCAACATATTTCATACTTACCTGATACAGTAAGTGACAGAAATGTTTTTTGCTAGCTTTGAATGTGGCCAGAGCAGTGAAGGGCCTAGCAGGTCAAGCCTGGTTTTTGTGGTACAAGCCTTGCATTTTGGACTATGCAATCTGATGGAACCAGTGTGTTGGAGATATCAGCGGTAGGTGAAGGTACCAGGTTGATTTCGTGCCAAGTACCAGTGGTAGAATTTTAATATAGGCTTCTAGGATTCTAAAAACATTTGCATCAGGGAATTATATGTCTTTTGAAAAATAACTCTTGGCAAACTACTAGGCCTGACCACGGGACTACAAGTGACCATATGGACAGAAGTAATTATCATGAGTTAGGTCCTGTAATTCCCACCAAACCATAAAGTCAAGTAATACCGACAATAATACATCATAAGATGGATTAAGAGTTACACCCAGGAACAAGCATAGACAGATTCAGAAGACACAAAAAAGCTACTTAACCAAGTAGTTCAGGCACCCATGGCACCCACCAGTAGTAGTACCAGCACTTTTTCCCATTTCTGTGGTTATATAGGTGATCTTGTGTAAAATAAAGTGATCTATTTGAATGCCTCTTGGTTCTTTATTGGCCTGTCATGATTACAAATGAAGTTAAAGCAACCTCAGCCTGGGCATAATGACCATCCATGGTCAGGGACCTCGGAGATGAATGTGTGCTTTATGACATCAGGTAAGCCACTGCTATGGACTGAATTGTGTCCCCCCAAAATTCACATGATGAAAACCTAACCCCCAATATTATAGCATTTAGAGATAGAGCCTTTGAGCAATAATTATGTGTAGTTGAGGTCATGAGGATGGGACCTTTCTGATGGGAATAGTGCCCTTATAAGAAAAGGAAGAGATACCAGAGTTCTCTCTGCCATGTGAGGACATAGCAAGGAGGTGACCATGGGCAAACAAGAAGAGAGCCCCTACCAAGAACTGAATTGGCTGGCACCTTGATCTTGGACTTCTCCATCCCCAGAACTCTGAGACATTAATGTCTATTGTTTAAGCCACCTAGTATATGGCACTTTTTTATAGCAGCCCAGGCTGACTACAACAGCCATCAAGGTCAACAGGGTTGGTAGCTCAGGGTGAGGGGACTCTAGAATGGATAGCAAAGGAGACAGACAATAAGCATTGGATGCCTTCCTAGGACTAACTTCCATATCCTTCTCTTCTAAGTTTCCCTTGGAAAAGAGGCCTGTGGCAATCTTGGAGAGGCTATCCTCTGAATGTTTATGAAGTTAGTACCAGTAGTTCCGGGGGTGGGCAATAGTGACTTAGAGATGTGTTAGGGAAATATCCCTTCAGAGAAGAACTTGCTGCTCAGCTGTGTGCATTACAGTCAGGAGACAGCCTCCAGCTCTCAGTTCCCTCAGGACTTGCCTCAGTTGCCCAAAGTTGTTCCACCCCAGGTCATACCTTTTCCAGGAGAGCCCACAACTGCTGACTGAATAAGTGAGTTACCTAACACCTGGCCATTTTGGCCTGACATAGAACGCTCTGATAGCCAATACTGCCTCTAGAGCTCCTCACCAGTTTGGACAAGACTTTCTCAGGCCTGCATTGCAGTTAAAATTCTTCCTGGGGCCAGTCCTACTTTCCATATCTTTCACAGATCCATGAATTTTTATAATGCATTTTTAATCAGACTGTTTTTATTGAAAGGGATCTTGCAAAAAGAAATTGTTTTTTGGTTTGGGACCCTGTATACCTTAGAGTCAGCCACTAGCCAAAATTAACTAGCCACTAGCCAAATTGACACAATTCAGTCAATTTCTTGGCTAGTCTTCTACATGCACAATTCTACTAAAGAATGTTGCCATCTGATGTCTTCCCCCATCACAATAATGTACTACTGCCCAGCTGGTGTTGCAATAACATTCATTCTTAATTTCTAGAAATGAAAAGCCTTATGTAATAAAAATGTCTTACAAGTAAAGGGATCGTCCTGATTGTAACTAGTTTTGACAGTTAACATATTCCTTTTGTATACTCAGGAAGATGCTATTTACCTCTTTCCTGCCTTCTGAAACACCTTACATACTTTCTTGGCAGGCATTTAGAACACCTGCACATGAACCACAGGTGAAGTATGGACTATTCCATACTTCTGTATTGGCTTCTGTATTAATTTTCTGGACAGTGATTAGTTGAGGTTGTGTATGTTCTTATGAAACTCTGAACTACTGCTCAGAGTCGGCTCAGTTTTGATGGAGGAGATTGATTTCTTGGCACTATTTTCATTCTTCTACCCCATGCTGATAGCAGCTGGGTGAGAAACACATTCAGCATTGCTTTCATGCCTGACAGTTATAGTTGTGACCATGTTAATTACCATCCTGTCTAACAGCACAATGGGGACACAGTATAGTAGTGAGAGTGATTATAGTCTTGCTTTCTCTGGGAAGATTTTATTGGAAACCATGTGCAATTTGTAATTAAAGTTCTAGTCATCCTTGGTAGATATATCTTTTTTCTAGTATAAAATTCTATTTTACTTTTGCTTTGATTAGATATTTTGCAAGTTAGGTCTACCTGGGGATGGGATCTTAAAGGTCTCATGTTCTATAGCCTGTAACAGGAAGGAGAAAATAACAACACTGTAGTATGCCTTATTCTTATAAAACTTTTAAATTAAGAACTAAAATATATTTAAATGAAAAAATAAAACAATTCATATTTTTATATCTAAGATACATTTTGTTGAGGAGTACATAAAACAAAAAAGTACAAATCAATGAAATGTTACAAAGTGCAAAGTGAACAACCAGGAAATCATGTCTACTACCAATTACTAAAGCCTGGATCACCATCCCCAAAGTAAGCTCTCCTTGACTTTCATAATATATGCTTTCTTTTATTTGTAATTTTTTTTCCCTTGGTGCACAAATCTCTAATCATTATACTATAGTTTTACCTGTTGTAGAACTTCATATAAATCAAACCATGCAGTAAATGTTTCATTTGTTTCTGGCTTCTTTTGCTCAATGTTCTGTTTGTGAGATTCACTCCTATTGTTGACGTATTTAGAGTTGACTCATTTTCATTGTTTGAGTATTCTACAGTTTGTTACTCATTTTAATGTTGACAGATATTTGGGCTTTTTCCAGTTTGAGGTGTTTATAACTGAGGTGCATATTTGTAGATGTCTTTTGCTGCACATGTGCACACATTTTTCTTGGATATATACCTTGCAGTGAAATTCCTATTATAGTGTGTGCATATGTTCAATTTTAGCAGCTGATTCCAAACCTTCCAAAGTGGTTGCCCCAGTTAATTATCTAACCAGCAATGTATGTTAGTTCCTGTTGCTCTACATTCTTGCTAGCACTTGGTTGTAAGATCTTAGTTTTAGTTATTAGTGGGTTTCTAGTAGTATCTTTTTGTGATTTTAATTTGAATTTCTCTGATTTCTTCTAAAATTGAAAATATTTTCATATATATATTGGCCATGAGGCTGTCTTCTCTCTGAAGTGCCCGTTCTACCCTTGCTTATTTTCCCTTTTGATTGGTTAGCTTTTTCTTTTTGATTTGTAGGAGTTCTTTACATATTCTAATATGTGTGCTACATCTTCTTCTGTACATTGGTTTGCTTTTGACTCTCTTGATGATATCTTTTGAAGAATAAAAGTTCTTAATTTTTATGTAGCCCAATTATTAAATCTTTTTCTTATGTTTAGTGCTTTTGTGTCCTGTTTAAAAAACTTTTTCTTATTCCAAGGTCATGAAGATAAATTCTTTTATATTAAATTTTGGAAATTGATAGCTTTGTCTTTTACATCAAAGCTACATGTCACTAAGTTTTGATTATATGTGATATGGAGTAGAAGTAGATTTTGGGTTTTTTCCCCATATTTCATGCAGTTGTTTCAGGGCTATGTACTGAAAAGGCTGTCTTTCTTGCATTGTTCCACCATGCTATCTTTATTTTAAATTAAATGTCTATATATGCATAGATCCCTTTCTGGGCTCTTTTTAAATCAACTTCAGTTGCCTGTTTGTGTATTCAGGCATTAATATCACATCTTAACCCAGTGTTGCTTTAAAATAAATCTTTCTACTAAGTGTTAAAACAAATATTTCCCCTTCTTCTTCTATCTTGAATAGTATCTTGACTATTGTAAGTCCATTGCATTCAACTTAAATTTTAGGATAATTTCTAAAGTTACACATACACTTACTCAGTTATAATTGTATCGATTCTTTAGAAGTTTGAGAACTGATACCTTCATAATATCAAGTGTTCTCATGAATAAACATGTTACATAGCTACATTTATCTAGATCTTCTTTAATTTCTCTCAATAATGTTTTATTGTTTCCTATGTAGAGGTCTTACACATCTACTATTAGATTTTCTGTACCTCATAATTTGGATGCTACCACAAGCAGTATGTTCTTCAATATTTTTATTTTCTAATAATTTGTTGTGGGAACTTACAGAAATATAATAGATTATTCCACTTTGATCATGTAATCAATAACATCCTAAAGTAATTTATCAGTTCTAAAAACATAAGTGTAGATTGTTTTATACTTTCTATATATACTGTCACATGATGGGAAAGTATGAGATAGTGGTTAAGAATATAAGTTCTAGAACTGGGCTGAGTTCCATTTCTAGCACTGCCATGTTTTGGACAGGTCTTTTGGTGAGCTTTTAAGCTTTTCCAGCTTGTTATCTGTAAAAATGCTATAATAATAGGATCTATCTTGTAGGGATTTTGTGGGGTTTAATGAGGTGCTAAGCTGAGTGAGCTTCCTGAGGGAGCTAGCTAGCTATAGCTAAGAAACCAAGAATAGAGACCAATAATATATAAAAATTTGTATAATATATAAAAATAAAAATTTCTAGAGTAGATTTAAGTTTATAGAAAAATTACAAAGATAGTAGCATTCCCACATACCTCATATCCAGTTTCCTCTATTATTAATATCTTACATTAACATTTATTTTATGTTCCAGGATTGTATCCAAGATACCATATAACATTTAGCTGTCATGTCTCTTTAGGCTTCTCTAAACTGTGAGTTTTTCAGACTTTTCTTGCTTTTGATGACCTTGAGAGTTTTGAGGAATCCTGGTCAGGTATTGTGTAGGATATCACCCAACTTGAGTTCGGCTCATCTTTTTCTAATGCTTAGATTGGGGTTATGGATTTTTGGAAGGAAGACCACAGAGATCACTGCATATCTAGGGTATATACTGTCAACATGTTTTTCATGGTTGATGTTAATCTTGATCACCTGGCTAGATAGTGTTTGTTAGGTTTCTCCACTAAGTTATTTTTCTGCCTCTTTCCATATTGTATTCTTTGAAAGAAAGTCACTGTAAGTAGCCTACACTTCAGAAGAGGGGAGTTATGCTTCAGTCTCTTCAGGGCACAGGATCTATATAAATTATTTGAAATTCTTCTGCATGGGAGATTTGTCTCTTCTCACCCATTTGTTTATTCAGTCATTTATTTATATCAGTATGAACTCAGAGATACTTATTTTATACTTTGGGTTTTAATCCAGTATTACTTTATTTATTTTGTTGTTCAAATAGTTCAAGTTTTGGCCATTGGGAACTTCTTTTAGTTAATTCCTGTTTCTCTTAGATACATATATCACCATCAGTGTAGGTTTTGTTTTGTTTTCCTTTTTGGGGTCTTATAAAAAAGTGAAACTTTTAAAGTGCCTCTAGTGGAGAAAAAGAAAAATAAAACAATAAGCCCCTAAATAAATTCTAAAGGGATGAGGCTTTATGTCTGGCAGAAAGAAAAGTGAGGGGAACACTAATTGCCTTAGAGTTTATGATATATCTTAGTTGTTAGAACTAGTACTACTAATCACAATTCAAAGGGCAATGGACAAGAACTTGGGAATGTTTTTTTTGAATATGTAGCTGTGAGACTCTAAAATTGCCAAGGCAATCTTTCTGACTGTTACACTAAAAAAAGAAAATTAGAAAATTTAAAAAGAGTTTTAAGGTAACTGGAAGGAACTAATTTTTAGCGAGTACTTACAGTATATTCCTGGCACTTTGGGTAAGTTATATCATTTGAACAATAGCCATCTTCCTCTGATTTTCTCTACTCAAAGCCTGGGGAATAAACTCTTGTTCTCATGTTACATTGTATTCTATGAATCATCAAAAGCCAACTGAAGAATTTCAGGAAATATGAAACATTAGTTATTTTTATAGAAAGAAGTCAAATTACATCCTAATTCCATAGAAATGACTTTTTTTGCTACTTTACTTCTCTTCTTTGTAAGTTTCTAGTAATAAGCAGTGAAGGAGAAATAATAGGATTTGGAACAGCTTGTTCCAAATACATTCAATTGTGGAGTGTCCTTGTCTTTTCAGTTATCAAGAGCACACCACTAACTTCTATAATCTAACCTGCTGTTGCTGATAAACACAATTCACCAGTGGAGAGTGGTTCCATGAACCTTTGACTCATGTGTGATGCATGATGCTTGGAGACTCCAACTGGGGCCAATCTATTCTCTCTGCTGTGCCTCTGACCTTGGATTATCACCTGTATTTGGTTCAAGTAATGAGATTCTCAGGTGGGATCACACATTTATTTTCTCCTAGAATTTAAGAGATCTCAGGGACTAGTTATGTTATTACCAGTCAAAGCAGGGATCCTTGGTTTCCAGGTCTCCCTTTGCTCTCCTGACAACAATTTCAGTCTCTTCCTTCTGAGTTGGAGCCCAGAATAAATAGAGGCTTGGGAGCTCCTGAATATTCCCTCAAGCCCCTAGACATGCATGTTTTCTCTGGGAAAGGTTCTTACACCCACACTGAGAGAAGTACCCTCCTGCAATAACCCCTTTAACAATTTCTATAATGACTCCTTTTAACCCAATTTCTATAATGTTAGCATATTAGTTTCCTAGGACTGCCTTAATAACTTGCCACTTAATTTGATGACTTTATTTTTTAGTAGAATCTTTTTTTATTCAGAAGACAACAAAACTCCCAAACTAAAAAGTTTTCCAACCCCACACAGGAGGGGTATGGGTAAGGGGAGGTGTCTGTCCATCTGGCTGTAGCCCTCAGCCCATGTGGTTTTGGCAACAATGGGGGGATAGGGTGATGGCCCCCAAAATAAAATGGGGTGTGTGTGTGTATGGGAAGGAGAGGGGTGCAAAAGCAGTGGGGAATGGTCGGGGGAAAGGACAGATGAGGTCAGTACTGGGAATGCCGCAGGTGGGAGGCTCTTTCGAAACATTTCCTGTTGATCATACCACTGTGGACACCGGCTTTTCCCATCAGCAGGACTAGCATCTTTGCAGTCATGGTGAGTGATGTTGAAAGTGGGAGCTCCACCGGTGCTCTTGTTACAAAGAGCCACTGTAAATTCCCTGCCCTGCAGCAGTGAGTCCCAGATAACAACATTTCTGGATCCCAGGTGTCAGTCCATTCATGAAAAAAACTTGACCGGTCTTTTCCAACCAGGACACCGACCTCGGCTGGCGTGAGGTTGAGGAAGGTTTTCCCCGCAAGGTGGCCCCAGTGGAGGACAGCCCTAGAGCGCACGACGGCCCTGGGGTGACAGGTGCCCTCTGCCATGAGGTTATGGTTGTAGGCGTTCCATCTGGCCATGGCGCTGCTGCTGGGGCTGGGCTCAGGTGCCTGGCGCTGGCCGGCGGGGGAGGTGGAGAGCTTGGGCCTGCGCTGCCTCCGGACTGAGAATCTGCTAGCTGTGTCTGATGACTATAAAAAACAGAAATTCATCTTCTTAGTTCTGGAGTCCAGATGCTGGAAATCCTGGTGTTGGCTGTGGCATGCTGCCTAGGAATGCTGTAGGGAAAAATCTTGTCTTGCTTTTTCCAGGTCTGGTGGCTCCTAGCAATCTTCAGCTTTCCTTGGCTTGTAGCTGCATCCCTTCAATCTTTGCCTCTGTCTTATTTCTGCGTGTCTCTGTGTGTTCTCTCCTTTACTTATAAGATCACTAGTCGTTGGATTTAGGGTGCACCCTAATCCAATATGACCTCATCTTACCTTAACTAATTACATCTGCAAAGAATTTATTTCCAAATAAGATTACATTCTGAGGTCTGGGGAGACATGAATTTTTGAGCACACTATTCAATTTACCATGCTTGGCTATTTATTTTCTCAATTCAAAGCAAGTTAGGAATACAGACAGGGGCAGTTTAAGGAGACTTTTGAGGTTGTACATGGAAAACAATGATAAATACTGGCTGAAAATCTGGCAATGAGGGAAAGGTTGAAAACTCTAAAGCATACTTAGGATGTTTGGTGTACATTATATCGGGCCCCCGAATGTATATACGTAATTATTCTATCAAGAACATGTTTATATGGAGGTATTGTCCCATTACTAGTTCCTAGAGACCATTTTATAAATATTAACTTAATTCTTCATAAAGAAACATAATACTTTTTCTATAAAACAAAATATTCCTAACAAATCTGATTTTCTTATTATCAATCTCATTTTCTCCTCTAAAATGCAACCTCCTTAAGAAAAAAAAGATGATGGATGCATTATTTCCAGTATGAACTAGCACAATTTTTCAATAATATCAAGTATTTATGGTATGTGTCTAATTAACTGGAGGTTTCTATGTCATAATAGTTAAGAGTGCAAACTCTGGTAACAAACTGTCTGGATCTGAAGCAAGGCTCTACACTGTGCTATCTATACTTTACTTTCCTCATCTGTAAAATGGATAATATAGTAGTACGTATCTCATAAGGTTGTATAAGAATTAAATGAGTATACAAATGTATGTCAGTGCCTGAATGTATATATGTATATATATGTATGTAGGGGTGTGTGTATTACATATACATGTTACATATATGTTACATATATACACATATATTACATATATAGGTATACATGTAATATATATAGCTATATATGTTATATAATACATGTCATAGAAATTATTATATGCTTATCAAAGTTCTAAGTATTTTATTGGATCATGTTATATAATCTTCATAATTAACCTTTGAATTAAGTATCATTTTTATCATCTCCATTCTATAAATTAGAGAAAATGGTATTATCTCCCAAAGAGATAATTAATTTGCTGAGGGTCACACAATGGAGTAGTTAGGGTACTAACCTAGGCAGCCTAGTTTCAAAGGTCATACCATTAACTATTATATAATATTGCCTCACTATTTTATAGGTAATTAATGCACACTTATTGATGACTTATTATTGACTCTGATTTCTGCTGGTTTGACTTGTTCATAAACCTCTCAGATTTCTCTTTAGTGGCTGAAGGTCACTTTATGAGTTATCTATCACTATACAACCAATTACCTCAAATTCTGATGGCTTAAAACAATAATAATTATTTGTTATCTCTCACCATCTCTGTGGGTCAGGGATTTGGGATGGTCCAGCTGGGCACGTTCTAATTCAGGCCTCTTAACTAGATTGCAGTCAGATTTTGGCTGGGGTGAAAGTCATCTGAAGCCTTGACTAGACCTGGAGGATCCATTTCCAAGATTGTTCATTTCCATGGTTGGCAAGTTCGTGCTGACTGTTGAAGGGAGGTCTCAGTCCCTCTTCACATGGGGCCCTCCATAGGGCTCTCCACTTGAGTGTCCTTATGGCATGAAAGCTGGCTTCTTCCGGAGTAAACACTCTAAGAGATCAGGACAGCAGTTCCAATGATTTTTAGGGCCTTGACTTGGAAGTCACAAATGTTCTTCACTTCTGCTGTATTCTCCTGGTCTCAGAGATCTGTCCTGATCAACATGCAGGAGACTATTCAACGTCATGAGGTTTATCAGGGGCCATTTTGGAAGCTGGCTTGTATGCACAGCATGTTTCTGTCTCTAGCCTCTCTGTTTTGCTTATACCCTCTCTTCCTCTGGGTGATGCCTCTTCTGGATTCTACAGTAACCTACCCCTGAACTCACCTCCCCTTAGTTTAGAAAAGTAGGAAAGTGACCTACCCAAGGACAAGCATGTGTCACTCCCAGAAATTTTATTCCTGCATGGAAAGATACAGATTCAAAAGATCATCTGTCTAAATCATCCAATGAGTACATAAGAGGATTGTCTATAAATTTCTCTTGCCTCCCCTGGTTCCTGCTCCTTTTACAGCCTGGGTGTTCAGTTCTTCCAGAATTTCCTTTGTGTTCTTAGGTAAATCAGAGTTGGTGTTTCTCTTCATCATCAGAAAGTCCTAATAAGTAACCCCCCCAACACACACACCTCCAAGGATAAAATGCATAGTGTGTGTTATGTGGATTAAAAAATCAGGAAGCCTTTTTGCTGTTGTTGTTGAGTTGCTTGGTGTCTCAGGCAATTGAATCATTTTGCTCGGGGAGACATGTTTTCCCTGAAAGAGACTTGGGAAACCTGCACTAGGGACATCTTCCTCTTCTTTTGTCAGGTCTTGCCATCACAGGTTCAGTACTGAAAGACTACATTCCTTACAGATCTGGGCTTATTAATACGATTTCTGTTCAGAGAGAATTTGTTAATTTAGTTAACAGTTTAGACTTAATCTTGTATGTATAAAAGTCAAAATATGTCTGTCTTATATACTATTGATATTTCATTAAATATCCTGAAAAATTCAAAGTCTTTGGTAAATTTATGACTCTCTCATATGCTGGAAGATTCCCACATACTAATGTGTACAAGACATTTCCTTTGTGAAAAATGGAATTTTTTAAATGTAAATCCATTTCAAATGATCCAATCTTCTTGATTTCATTATTATGAACCATGAACACAAACTTCTAAAATATACTTTCTCAGCTGGAAGTGTATCTTATTATTTAGGCTTCAAAGCTAATAGAAATAGACATTGTGTTCCAATCTTTTTACAACCTGAAAAACAAGCTTAGGGGAAGAAGGGATAGCATTATGTGTGGGAAGGTAAAAACGATAATAGTTTCTGGCACACCGTTAAGTATGTGGGGGTGGTCAGGACATCATCAGCTGAGAAGGAAATATAAGAGTATTTATGTAAGGTGCTTTCTAAACATTTTCCCACCAAATTGATATGTTGAGGTCTTTTCCTGAAATGATTAATTGGTATCTAAGTCAGTTATTCCTTGTAAATGAATCACATGTAACGTGATGAATCAGGGACTAACATGACAAAGGCTACTGGACCATATTTCATTTGAAGATGGGATTTCAGTATATTCTAAGTAGAAAAAAGGATGCCTTGTGTCATTTGCTTGTGTTGAGTTTTACTGTTAAGTATTGATAATCACCTGAAACATTCATGCACACACAAGTATGCATATGAATTTTCATAGGAATCCCAGCTTTCTTCTGCACCCCGCTAGGGGCTTGGCTGTTTCACATGTGTAGTGACTGTGTTCTGACTGCTGATAGGGTTTGTGTACCTGCAGATTTGTGTGAATACATGTGGCCATGCAGAGATGCGCATACTTGTTTGCATGTTTTATCTGTGTGGGCCTTGTATGTGTCTGTGTGTTTGTATGTCTTCTTACATGTCCTCCTTGTTAACTTATTTCATTCCACGCTCCCTAGTTACTACTTCCTCACACCTGTAGTATTTTGCTTCTCTTTCTTTCCCCTCATCACCCCAATACAGAGTTCTCATAACCCTTTGAATCACGTAAGTCCTTCTTAGATTAAATGACTATTTGAGAATTCAGAATTCCTTTTCTTCCTTCCACTTTTCCTAAACTGTTCCTCTGTATTTTACAGAAATCTCTTCACTATTGTGATTTGATAATATCTAAGATACATTTTCCTTATATGGGAGAGGAGACAGGCAAAGAAAGATAACTGATATTCCACGGAAGGGAAATATAAGTCAAGGAGATCTATTGATGGCATCTTTTGGCAGAGTGGTTTTAAAAATTACATAGAAGCAATATATTCATTTATTCACCCAGCATTTATTGATTTTCTTCTGTGGGCAAAGTAGTGTTCCAGGCAATATTTAACAGTGTTGGGAGAAAAAACATCCAAACCCAAGTAAATGATGTATTTGTTTAATAGGAAGATATCTCTCAAGAGATAATTCTAATAGAAAGAGCACTGGACTTGGAGACTGAACATCTACACCAGCCCTCCAGATCTCCATACTGTATCCAGAATCTTTATTTTAAAATGCAAAACCAATCATATTATATCTCCTTGTCCTTTAAATGGCTTCTTATTGTCCTTAGGATAAAGAAAGCAGTCTTGGGGCGCCTGGGTGGCTCAGTCCTTAAGCATCTGCCTTCGGCTCAGGTCATGATCCCAGGACCGGTCCTGGGATCGAGCCCCGCATCCGGCTCGCTGCTCCGCGGGAAGCCTGCTCCTCCCTCTCCCACTCCCCCTGCTTGTGTTCCCTCTCTTGCTGTGTCTCTCTCTGTCAAATAATAAATAAATCTAAAAAAAAAAAAAAGCAGTCTTTAACATGGCCTACAGATCCTGCATAGTCTGGCTCTCCTTACTTCTCTAATTTTATCTTCCAACACTGCCCCTCTTATGCTGTTTCCTGTGGCCACTGCAGCCCTAGTTCATTTCCTAGACAATGCTCCATCTCTCAGGACTGTTGCCCATTCTGTTTCTCTCTCTAAAGCACCTCTCCATTCCTTGCCTTTTTAACTTCCACTCACCTCACTTAAAACAGGTTAACTTGTGTTGGTTTCTTGAAACTATGTTGCTTTCCTTTGGATCACCTATCTCCTTTTTAATTGTATATTTATTTGTTGTTATTAACACTGTCCATTCCCACTCAACTATCTGGCCATCGGATTCCCTGTGCCTATCACAGTTTCTGACACACACAGTTTTTGAAAAATTGGGTAATTTGAGGAACTTATTTAACTGATTTGAAACAAAGTTTCAGCAATTATAGAATGGGGATAATAACTTATTCCATAGATTAACTGAGTGAATGTGTATTGAAACTTTGAGAATGCTGTAAAATATACAGGTAATACTTATAATAACCAAGAGGAATTTCTATTCTTAATTAATTTGGTTAAAAGAGAAGAACGGGTTGGTGATGTGGGTGTGAAGATTAAAAGAAACCATGTTTTCTTGTAGAAAAAAAACAGTAAGAGGAAACTCTCCCTCCCCCCATATATATATATATATATGTATATATATATGTGTGTGTGTGTGTGTGTGTGTGTTAAGATAGTTTGAAAGGAAATTTTAAAATGAAAGTTTCTTCCTTCCTGTCTTAACTTCTAGCTGCAATCTGCAGTTGTAAGCACTTTAAAGAATGTTTGTTTTCAGTTCATGTGTGGTTATCATTGCTTCTCTAAATTATGTTTTTATTGCTATTTCTTGATTTATCAACTTCAGACAGTATCTATGCAGTTTTCATCATCGTTTTAATTTTTACCTTTCCTCTTTCTAGTACCAAATTATTCATATTATTTATAATTCTTCTAGTATTATATTTATGACTTCAAGTAATATTCTTCAACAAATATTTCTTGAATCATATAATTTATGAGTACTCATTGACCTCATATTACATATGATAAAGAAAGTAGTATACTTACATTTTTCTTAATTCTCCTTGCCATTGTGTTTTCTAAATTCTGTCTGCTGTATCAATTTTTTTTTTTATTTGAGAGAGAGAGAGAGAGAGAGAAAGCATGTGCACAGGCAAGGGAATGGCAGGCAGAGGCAGAGGGAGAAGCAGACTCCCCATGGAGCAGGGAGCCTGATGTGGGACTTGATCCCAGGACCCTGGGACCATGACCTGAGCTGAAGGCAGACGTTTGACCAAATGAGCCACCCAGGTGCCCCAGCCATATCATTGACTTGCCAAATTATATTTTGTTTCATTTTTTCAAGTTTAATGTTATTGCCTGTGTTTTCACTGTAGATTGATTTTAAAAATTGAAAACAAATCAACCTCATAAAATATTAACATTGTGTAAATATGGTTAATGTTATGCATAAATATTATTTAAATTATTTATTATATTATTAAAATATAAATACCATTTCAATCTAAGTACTGTTGTGGATCCATTGGAAAGGGAATGTAATCCTACATAATTAAAATTGTGCCAAAAGAAAGAGAACATTCCAAGGTTTTAATGCTCAAAATCATTATATTTTAGTGTGTTCAAGATGTGGTCTCTGGGTTTCTTATACAGCTTATGGTTCTCCGAAGAGTTTCTAATTCCATTTTTTTGTTATTACTGGCAGCAAAACACCCCATAAGTTTAGTCATATTGGTAAAATCTTTCAAGATCTTGATTATACAGATCATTGAATGGGATCCGTCTTTTCCTTAAGGAAATTTTTTATAGAACCCTCTGACTTCCTGTTTTTATTTGAACCAATTGCACAGAAACTCCATTGCAAAATTATAATGAATCCAAATGTGCTTCTCTCTCTTGATTTTTTTTTTTACTTTTCAGGAATACAAACTCAAGTTTTTTGAAGGATGCCTGCAAGCATGTAATCATTCTTAATCTTGAAGATCTGAAAATGTTTTTAACTTCTCCCCAAACCTGATTGTTATTTTGACTGGATATTGAATTCCAGGTTCAAACTAATTTTCCCTGAGAAATTTCAAAGTCATTGTTCCATGGCCTCTTAGCCTTCTGTTTGGCTGAGAAGATCGATAGATTCTTCTTCCTTTGTAGGTAACGTAGATGTACTTTCTAAAGATTTTAAGCACAGTTTTATTTTGCAGTTGAAATTCTGCTAGAATATGCATCTGTAGTGATTAATTCTTCGTTTTATATATATATTTATTTTTATATATTTTTAAATATTTTATATAAAATATAAATTTAATATTTAAAATATTTACATATTATATTTATATGATATTATTATACTTTTATATTTATATATATATAAATATATAAATAAATAAGTACATATATGTTTAATTAGGCTCTAGATGCAATGTGGGGCTCGAATTCACAACCCTAAGATCAAGGGCTACATGCTCTACCAACTGAGTGAGCCAGGTGCCCCTTTATTCATATTTTTAGAACAAAGTATGGTCTTTAACTCTGGAGATTATATTTTCCTTCAGCTTAGAAAAATTTTTGAAAAATTTCTCCTCTTCCCATTTTATATCCTCGTTTCTTCATTTCTAGAATACTACTTAGACAGACATTGTCGTTCCTATATTGATTCTCCCTGTCTTCTTACTTTAATAATTTACATTATTTTAGTCTTTTTGCTTTATAAGTATTAATTAATTAATATGCTAATAAATGTTTATTGAATAAGTAAATACTGAGCTCTAAGCTCTGTGAATACAATAGGAAGTAGGCAAAAATCCTTGTCCTTACATTATAGCATCTAATACACCCTAGTTTAGGTTTTCTGAGTGATTTCCTCAGTTCTGTCTTAGAGAACAGTAATTTTGCTTCATTTATGTTTACCTTATTATTTTTTAACCTCTATTGAAATTTTAAATTTGTTATCATATTTGTAATATATAAAAAATCTCTTTTCTTCCACTTTTTTTATTAGGCTTCCTCTAGTTTTATGGTTTCATTATCTACTTGAACAGCATCAAGATTGCTAATTATGTTTCTTACAAAATTTTAAGTTTCAGAGATGTGATGTAAAAGTTTTTCAGGTACACATGGAAAAATCAGACCTGATCGCAGATGAAGACAATCTAACTAAATAGCTGTATTGTCTCTCAGTATGGAAGCTAAAGCTCCATGGATGTGGTATACTGTAGGACACAAAGAAAGGGAAAGGGTATATATGGCACATTCCTCATTATCTTTCTCTGGGGTAGTAATGTTCTTAAATGCCCAGGACACTCTCTCTCTTCCAACTCATTACTCATATTTGAAGGCATGATTGGAATACATTGGGGCAAATCTATGATCCAAGTGGGTCTAGGCCTCATCATTGGCTGTACCTTGGTCAAGTCTCCTCCAGGAATCACAGTATGAGTCTGGAAGCCAGTGGTGTATCAATCTACCCACTGGATGATATACTTTTTTTTTTTTTTTTAAAGATTTTATTTATTTATTTGACACAGAGAGAGAGAGCGAGAGAGGGAACACAAGCAGGGGGAGTGGCAGAGGGAGAAGCAGGCTTCCCGTGGAGCAGGGAGCCCGATGCGGGGCTCGGTCCCAGGACCCTGGGATCATGACCTGAGCCGAAGGCAGACGCTTAACGACTGAGCCACCCAGGCGCCCCGATATACTTTTTTGATGGTGGAAAGGGCAGAATAAACATTTTTGGAACCACAATAACGCAATACCACAGTACTCAACATGGCAAGAGTTACATTTCATTTCCTTATTCATGTACTTACCATGGTAAAGGTAATATTATACCATTAGGTTCACTGGCACTCTGTAAATCTCTGCCATAGGAAGCTATTAATCGTGAGCTTTTTAAGCAGAGATGACTGGGGCTTATGTGGCTAAGGGAATGGGATACAAGGATAGCATTCAATATTGGTCTGGAATTCTGACAGATTTACATTCAAGTGATTTTCAAATTTGAGAGAAGCGGTTATGGAGTACTGTCTATCTAATAAGGGTGTGAAGTTATCATAAGTTGGGCACTCAGTACTGAGGATATGTATACATACATGCATACCCAGGGTGGTATGTGTGGTGGATGGAATCATAGGGACATGGAATTTAGTTATAGCTGTGGGACCTGGGAAAATGGGAAATGTGACCTTGGACTTCTTACTTTATTCAACAGAGACTTTCCATAAGCCAAGAGTTAAACCCAGAATCTGTTCCCCCCAACAAAGATGTGAAAAACTAAGATTTTTTAAAGACCTATGAACTCATTGGCCAATTTGTGAATCCTGTCCCAGGATAAGTCAGTAATTTTTCCTGCCAATGGCACAGTGCTCTTGAGCATAGTTATTGGCAGAATTTTCTCTGCCGGTGATGTGCTGCTCAGAATGGAAGAGCCAGTAGTAAGTGTCAGTACAAACTTCCATCAATAAATGTGGGTTTCATATCTACAAACAATACTTTGGAGACAAGCTCCCTATCACACATCTCACTGAGAGTAGTAAAGGAATCACTTCTCCTACTCTGCAATTGTCTTGTTACTTGGCTAGATGACATGTTCCAGGCAGTAGAGCTCCCAGCAGTCAATTGCTTGTCTGAGCACCAGGCTGGCTAATGTGATAGAGATGAATGTATGCATATCGCTATTGGTTAGGAGCTGAAGAGACACAGAGTCCTGGTTACCATGCCAACAAGCTAAGGTTTGAGATAAGTAATTCGCTCGGTTTTTTTTTTTTTTAAGTTTGGTTTTAACCTCCAAATGATCTCTTTTGGTTTTGAGTGTGTAATTGTGTTTGTGTGTGTTGGGATTTCTTTTTTAGCATAAAGAGGTCCCCAAATCATCTCTAGTGATACTTAGTTGTTTGCCTGTATTTTTGAATATGATTTAGAGGGGTTAACATAGGGAGCTGGTACACAGGCTTCTTTAAATTTAATGGAATAGGTTCAGGAATAGGAAGGCAGAGACAACACATGAAATGATTCAGAATATCTAAAATATAATAACCTTATTCAGAAAATAGCTGAATTTAAACAAAGTTGCTGTACTGTTTTTTAATAATAATGCTGTCGTCACCGTCATTATGATTGGCCAGTATTTCCTTTCCCATAAACTTTTGTGTTCACTCTATATTGATAAACTCCAATAGAGAGAAGGATGTATTGGTTTAAATATTGGCTTAGATTAAATAGAATCCCTGTCATAGGAAGATTTAAAGCCTACTGGATCTAATTATATTTCAGGAACTTTGGAAGATGCATCAACTTGTCAAACCTGGCATCAATTTAGCACCAAGAGAAAATATTAAATAATGAAGATGGTTTATCATAAAAAGCCTATGAGTAACTATTTTCACTTATTTTACAAAGATTTTTCAGACATAAGTAGGACAGAAAACAAGCAAAGGAAATGTAAACTGTCTTATGGCAATTCTTTCCCCTTTGCCACAAGGAATGTGCTCCATTTATAGCTCTTTAAGTGCTGGCTTTAAAATAACGTATTGCCATATTTTATTTGCTCCTTCGTATGTTCAGAGATAAAATAACAATATCAAAGCAGTAAATATTACACAGAAGAAATTGATGGAAACAGTAGTATAATAAAAAATATAACTCACTTTTTCTATTTATATGGGAATATTGGAAAACAAATCAAACAGAAGGGGGGTTCTGTGAGAAGGGATACATTTTAAAAAGTGCCATTTATATTTGCTTTTTTAGTTCCTCTTTTTAAAGACTATTTTCTTCGTACATCTTCACTCAACTCTGTGGCATGACACTTCTAGAAGTTAGTGTTAAAGCAGGAGCCAAGATGGCTACTGCAGACACTGAAACTAGTCCTGTAGAGGTCACAAAGGGGAGTTCTCCCAAGTGATTGTTTCTCATTTCATTTACTATGCAAACAGCTTCCATGATTTTGCTCTCTTGTAACTTCTCTTCAGGGCTTTGCAGAATAATTTTGAGGCACATGTCATTATCAAAGAACAATAAAAAAGATTTCAGTTGTTCATGACAGATGATTTAACTATGTATCTATCCTAAACTGTGGCCTCTTTGTTTCTCAATTATTATGTTGATATTTTTATATTTTTCTTTTCCCATCTTATTTAAAGTAAAAGAATATACTTTATGAAATTTACCTTAAATATTTCCTTTTCAATAGATAGTAATAGGTAAATATCACTGACTCTGAGAAATTATCTACTTTGTTATTGCAGAATTCTGGGCTTTCCTTAGATTGTCATGAGGTCAAATCATTTTTGCCTACAGTCATTGCTTAAATGGCCCCAATAGTTGAATACAGAGCTATTTCTCTGACTCTTGGTGCCACTTCTGGTATATGATAAATTTTCTTTTCTTATACATTTGTTCATGGTTCTAAACTATTGACTAACTCAATAATAAGCCTTAACCACTGGCATATGGCCTTGTCCCAGAGGATAACTTACTCACTTGTTATAAGGGCTCTGGTACTGGAGAGATAAGGCCTCATTCTAAGAAGCCAAAACTATTCCTTTCCCAGAGTCCAGTCCAATGAAGTCTCTGAGAACCTTGACTTTCATGAAAGAAGTCCTGAATAGACAATGTGGATTTCTTACTAGACATTTATACCAAATACTCCAAGGTGGAAGAAGAGGGGACATTTCTATTTCCTAGGAGGGTGTTTTACTGAAAGCAGTTATACATCTTTACAAATAACATGGTTTGTAATGTTGCTTTGTAAATACCCAGTATAAAGAGTCTCTCTCTCTCTCTCTCTCTCTCTCTCTCCTCCCTTCTGTTTTTAGAGGGTGAGTTAATATTTTTTTATGAAAGCAATAACTTATTTGGAGCTCTCCTTAGTACTAAAAGATCAGTACTCCTTTCCTGAAACCTTTGGATGTTTAAATGTTCAGTCCTATATTTTGTCTAGCTGTACTCTGTTTTTGTCACCAGAATCAATATAGTTACTTCATATTTGACTGATGACCCCAAAGTTTGCTTAGCATTCCCCATAATGTGAACTTCTATAACTATGTTCTAATAACCATTGTTACTCTAGGTCAGCTGACTCTGCATTTTACTGAAGTTTTTATTGCTCTCATTATTAGTCACAGTATATCTATCTGCTCATACATTTGTCATCACAGGGCTACTCTTATTTTGCTCTATCCTTGTAAGCGTTTGCTATATAGAACAATAAATTAAAGATTATGCACATAAAAGTCCTTGTAAGAATTTCATTAATTAAAACCTATTGAGGAAAAGGTGATTCTCAGGGGCAAAGTGTATCATAATACTACATTTCATCAGTTTTCACATAGTAACATCTCTGAAATTAGTTTTCATGGTACAATCAATGACATCTTAGATTTGATTAGAAAATGGTGCCATCTACCAGCTTTCTAATGCCCTCAAGCATTTTTATAATTTTATATACAAAATGCAAAGACTGAATTGGGCCAAATATCTTAGAGAATGAATTATATAAAGAGTCATTTTCGAAATAAAGCATCACATCATTATGGAGATACTAGAGATGTTGGAGAAATCCCAAGAATAGTCATACTCTAATTAATAGTGTATAAATTCGATCCTGGGTTATAACAATGTCAATATTTCAGGATCCAATCAGGCAGGGATAATTAGAGTTGACTTGCCAAAATTAAAAAAACAACAACACATAAAATGCACAAAATCACAACTGGCACAGTATTGCTGTGTACTGACAGATGTTTGGGAAAGTAGGAAATAACTCCCACTCAGATGGGTAAGTTTCGTAGTAGAGTGTTCTGAATAAAAAAAAGACGGAGACAATGACCAAAGGATCTAATTTTTTTGACCAGTATAAAAATTTAATAAGAGAGGAGACTTAGCCATCTTGTCAAACTCACACACAAACCCATTTATGTTGAAGCCACTTGATCAAAATGCATTCTGATAAAAAGGCCATTAAAAGATGGTATCCAAGCCCTCTGGCTCCTTTCAGTGGATGACCTTACAGTCCACTGTTGGTTTCACAATTACTGAGAGTCAGTAAGCACAGGCTCTTTACGTTCTACCAACATTTTGAAGTGGATAAGCTAAATCCGCCTAACCGTCAGTATACAGGATTCTGCAGAGTTAGCATCAACAGTGGCTACAGCTGATGACATTACCCAGTTACTCTGCTCCACACATCATTCAAGACAGAACCATTTTTAAAAAGAGAGATATATCTTGGACTTGACAGGCCTGATAAATCAAATCTAGGTTTCAAAGTCAAGAGTAGATTCAGTGAAACCATATGAAACCACGAGTTGGTTCAGAAAAGCTATGTAGTAAAATTCAACGTGTTTCCAAATGTCACAGATATGCTTAAAAGCCCCATTTGATTGGAATTTAATAATATCTTAATTAATTTATGTACCTAAATTATAAGGGGAATAACACTGAAATTTAAACAGCCCATTGACTCTGAGATTAGATGTCCTTATTTTTCATTTGGGGCCAAACCAGATAAATTAAGTGATTCTGAACTTGATGGTAAAAAATAGCTGGAAGTGTCTCCCACTGAATTCTAATTCCTACTGAACAACAACTGCAATTAATAAATGGAAGGGACAGTGGTGAAATGGAAATGCACTGGCCAGATCTCCGTCAAGGCAGGACTTGTTCCAGCTGTCTGCAGACAGCTTCCAACTGTTAGCTCCTTCAGTGTTTGCCTCAGCTGTCGAGAGCTGCCTCACTGAAGGGATAGCCTTCCTGGGGTTGTCCACATCAAATGACTAATCATGGTGGGGTGTACAGGCCCTGCCATTTTGGTCCACCAAGGAGTGGGCCATATGTACTCTAGAGCTCAGTTCGGGGTTAGCCAAAACTTTGCTAGGACTGCAATGCTGTTCAGTGGCTCGCTGTGCCTGATCCTGCTTCCTTCCCTTTCCATGTGCTCTCATAGTCGTCTTACATGTCAAACTCCGTGTCTGTTTCTGGAAAACCAGCCTGCAAAAGACAGCATATAAAAATGATCTCTGCAAGAAAAATGTCAAGCCCCAGCTCTTTTCTGAATGTCACAACAAACGGTTCAACCTACAGAGGGTTTGGTGCCCTAAAAAATGGCAGCCTGTGATATCTACTCCTGGTTGCACCAGGAACCAACTTCCTCACTGCCTTGCCAGAAAAAATTATATGTTATTTCCTACTTTTTCAGACACATGCCTATGAAATAATAGTTATTGGGCATTTTCTGTGTGTGTGTGCGTGTGTGTGTGTGTGTGTGTATACTATTAGAAAAATCTGGATAAAAAATAATTTACCTCTAGGGGAGAGATTTCCAGAGGAAAGAAATGTATATATAAACTGTTGCAAAATGACTCCTGGGCTGGCTTACTTTTAACAGCTTATTTCACCTAACACACCTGATGATTTCCACTAAATTAAGCAAACTTAAAATCATACAGCAGAAAAATAAAGGGGCCTATTTTTTAAGAAATGGAAAAGGATAGTATTAATCCATCCTTGAACCTCCCATTTTTGGCTTCAAGAGAGGTATCTCTCACTATGGGAAGCTTCTTCTTCAGGACATATGCAGCTGGTAGATATGGGATGTGACATGGTTGCATAGGGCCCCTGTGTGTTGTGCTTTGTTCTCATTCTTTTTTATTTTTTTAGGATTTATTTATTTATAGAGAGAGAGTGAGAGAGAGAGAGCAGGTGGAGGGGTAGAGGGAGAGAGAGAGTCTCAAGCAGACTCCCCACTGAGTATGGAGCCCCATGTGGGGCTCAATCTCATGACCCTGAGATCATGACCTGAGCTGAAATCAAGAGTCTGACGCTTAACCAGTTGAGTCACCCAGGTGCCCCACTTTGTTCTCATTCTTAAGAGAGAAGTGAAAGGGTTGAAGATGGGTCTCAAGGCATCATCTAAATGTACATTATCTATTCTCTGGCAGGGGCTCTTTCAGCTAATTGCAATTTCCCCTTTGCTCACATTTCTAGTCTCCAACACCTGTCTATCAGATACAAAACTTCTTTGCTTAATTATGGAAATGGAGATTCATCTCTTAAAGCTTCAATTACTTTTAAGTGCCTATCAGAAGACTGCAGATCTAATTATTCAATGCCTTAAATTTTCTTAGTTATATAAAATAATAAATATTAGGAATGTGACACATTCCTCTTGTTAGGTGTTTTTTGAAGGGGGAAATATATTTGTTACTGAACCCTGAATGTATCAATATAATTTCTCTATTTTCCTTGAAGAAAAATCCAACAAATAAAAATCACAAAGAAATTATCATACTTGCTCTTATGTTTTCTCCTAAACCTGAAGATTACCTATATAATCACAACAGAGAATTTAACTAGCCAGTGAAGTTGCCCTTCCCACTCTCCACCATACATAGCCTCACAACTACCCACGTTTGCTTTCTAGTGAGCATGGAAACTGCTCATGGTTTGACTATTCTGATTTGAGAGCAAGTAGTTTTTCTCTTGCTCCTTTTTGAAAATAATAGCTTTTTCAAGCTCTTTTTGGAATATGTTAAATTTAGTGTCCTCCAGGAGTGTCTGTTTTTCCTTCTGTCTTTTCTGATTTATCAATTATTTTAAGAATACAAGTATGATCTAGGATTAGAAGTTGATGTCAGATTGTGACTAATTCACCCATGCTCTGACTCCTTTTCCTTTCTCTTCCTACCACCTTATTCTTTTTCACCATCATAATCCTACCTAAATGATCAGCAATGCTTCATGCTCTAGGATACCTCTGACCACAGGTAAGTGATATTTAAGCAACTAAAGCTTGATATTTAGTGGCTTAATATTGAGTTGTTTTTTCTGCTAAGCCATCCATGATATTGCTCATGGTTTTAGTAAGTATGCTTTAGGATGGTTCTCTATGCATGACTTTGTTTGTTGGCTTGGGTTTTATGCTGGAAAAATGGGGGGAGGGGAAGAAGCTATCCTGCCTATTCCTCTGGTCTCTTCGGGACTCCAGCCCAGTGACTCCTCTTTATTTGAAGAGTTAACTCACCTCCTTACTTGAAGAGTTATTAATCTGCTTGAAGGTGTGATTTTCACCTGCTATGTTACCACTAGGATAACAATAAAAGAGGAAAAATATGGTTGGTTTGATATAAGTTTAGAGAAATTGCTGAATGGGCACAACTGGAAGGACTAGGAGGTGAGATGGCTAAGGATGTTGGCGAGATAGAGATTGAAATAATGGATTCTCAAATTTAATTGGATTTGAAGGAAGTACAGCTAACAGGATTTATAGATTTGGATAAAGTGGATGTATCAACCAGATGCTAGTAGAAAATAAATGGTATTCTTAAAAGAGGTGAGAGTTTATATACTAATATTTGGGCAATCAAAAAAGCATGGTAAACCTCGCAAGGACTATCAAGAGCAGGGAGCTCTTATCTGCCCTAGGCCTGAATGGCTATAGAAGAAAGGGAATGGAGATGGGAGGGGAACAAAGAGAGAGAGGGAGAGGCTGAGAGAAAGAAGATAATGAGAATTTTGATATTAGAGGAGGCGCCTGAAAATGAAATGTGGTCTTTGGTCGTACAAGGAAACGGGAGAAAAAAGTCTCCAACCTCACTCTCCTCCTACCCTCTGATATCTCATCTCATTGGCTGAATCCATTCAAAAACCAGAGTTGCAAGGGACACTGGTTGAGACAGTACATCAGTTGGTCTCCTAGGACAGAGACCAGGTTAGAGAAATCAGACTGTTGATTTGTGTGGATTACAGAAAATACCGGCTATAAGGAAGGAGGGGATTGATAGGAGATTTTTTTTTAGTGTAAAGAACTGTAAAAGTTATGGTACTTTTTAAAACAGAGATAGATATAATTGATTTTAAGCATTCAGTGGTGAAGCAGTTTGAAAAGTGACAAATTCTAGGGGCACCTGGGTGGCTTAGTTGTTAAGCATCTGCCTTTGGCTCAGGTCATGATCCCAGGGTCCTGGGATCAAGTCCCACATCGGGCTCCCTGCTCAGCTGGGAGCCTGCCTCTCCCTCTCCCCCTTCCCCTCCCTCTTCCCCTCCCCTTTACTCTCCCCCTGCTTGTGCTCTCTCTCTCAAATAAATAAATAAAATCTCAAAAAAAAAAAAAAAGTGACAAGTTCCACTATGCACTCAAGTGAGTGGTTGATAAAATGGAGGAAGAGTGAAGATCATTATGCTTGCTCTTGAAGGTAGAATGAGCTATCTTAGTTTTCTTGAGACAGAGTTTTCTAGGGATATAGGATTTTGCATCCTAAAAGTGCCCAGAGAATCCTGGGCAAATTGGGAGAGTTGGTCGAACTTCTTGAAGGATTTGAGAGAAATTCCATGCAGATGAAAAATATTAGCCAAGATATAGAAATAGAGCACAGAGAATATTTGCAAGGACAATGAATTGCATTTTGGCTGTAGTTTAGGATAGCTTTAATAGGAAAAATAAACAAAGTAAAAAGTGGTGTCACTACTTTATGGAAGAACAAGAAGCTTGAACTTTATGCTATACAACCAGTATTTTGGTTTCCAGTATTGGTGTTGAATCTCACTGAGCAATTTACAGACGTCACAGAAATAACATTCAGGCATAGATCCTGTGTATACCTCCCATATAGCAGTATATGACTTTTTTTTGTTCCTTGGGTATCTATGATTTTGTCATTTTTATCAACCATTCAAACTATCTGAAGTTTTTAGATAAAATCTGTTAGTGTATGTTTCTATATTTCTATGATTATAATTATCCAGAGAACTCAAGTTTCAGAAACAGCTTTAAAAAAAAAATCATTGGATGAACCAGTAATCAGTAGGATTGAAATAATTAAAATTCAGTTTCTCCCTTAATATTCAAATTTTAAAATCCCAGGTAGGAAATTAAGTGCCAGATAATGCCAGATGTTTCCTTAAATTTGGAGGAACACAAACATTTTGAAATCTGCTAATTGAAGCAATCAACTCAAATTAAAAATAGAAATGGCTGGAGGTGGGTGAAGGGATGGGTGAAATAGGTGATGGGGATTCAGGAGGGCACTTGTGATGAGCACAGGGTGATGCATGGGAATGCTGAACTGCTATATTCTACACCTGAAACTAATATTACACTATGTGTTAACCAACTGGAGTTTGAATGAAAACTTAAAAAAATAAAAAGTAAAAAATAAAAATAGAAATGGCTGTTAGAGTATAAAATAATAATTCCTTTTTCTAATTTAAAATTATAAACTATTTCAAATGATCTAAAATGCTTCATTATGAATCACATTTTAAAAAGGCTATATCATATTAATATTGATGCTGAATAATATTTTTTTCAGTTAGAATTGAAATTAAATGAGTATAATAGGCAATCCAAAATAAGGGTGGCTTACACATGATGGATATTCATCTGTCTTTCATTTAAAAGACCATTAGTAACACTCAGGATCTAGAATAGTTACTTCATAGAGTCTTTAGAGTATCCTATCTATCGGGGCGCCTGGGTGGCTCAGGCATTAAGCATCTGCTTTTGGCTCAGGTCATGATCCCAGGGCTCCCTGCTCAGTGGGAAGCCTGCTTCTCCCTCTCCCACTCCCCCTGCTTGTGTTCCCTCTCTCGCTGTGTCTCTCTCTGTCAAATAAATAAAATCTTAAAAAAAAAAAAGAATATCCTATCTATACTACCATTCCTTTTTTCTTTTTTTAAGATTTTATTTGTTTGTCAAAGAGAGAGCGCACGCGCACACAAGCAGGGCTAGCGGCAGGCAGAGGGAGAAGCAGGCTCCCCGCTGAGCAGGGAGCCCGATGCGGAATCGATCCCAGCATCCTGGGATAATGACCTGAGTCTAAGGCAGAAGCTTAACCGACTGAGCCACCCAGGTGCCCCATAAAATGTCTATAGTTTAAAATAGAAGTCTAATTGCGATTTTAAAAAAATAGGGCTAAAGTGGTGTTATCCAGCTTATCAATTATTTATGTTAATTTTTCTTCAGGTGCTAATAGCCATATTGACCTTTACAGAACGGAGAATGTTTTTATATAATACTTTATTTATTGTTGTAAGTATTTTACTAGAATACTATGTCTACTTAACGATAAAGAATTCTGAGCACTAAATGAGAACCAATGAGTAGGAGTTACAGGGAGGTCTCATCATTTTCAAGAAATACCTGTAAAACTATTGTGCCATTCATATTTCTGTTGAAGTGTTTAAACCACTTGTGAGTTTTTAAATTGTCAAGAATGCACTGACAAAAGTACAGCCCGGCAACTTGGACCGAGAAAGACAGAGACTGAAATTTTAGCTTGACTAGCTGTAGGAGGCAGCCGGTCAAGCTGCTCAGCAAGCAAGAAAGGCATATTCTCTGATGCCCTTCTCTAAAGTGGCTAAGTTGAGGGACACCTGGGTGGCTCAGTTGGTTAAGCATCTGCCTTCAGCTCAGGTCATGATCCTAGGGTCCTGGGATCAAGTCCCACATCGGGCTTCCTGCTCAGCGGGGTGCCTGCTTCTCCCTCTGCCCCTACCCCTGCTTATGCTCTCTCTCTCTCTCTGAGAAATAAATAAATAAAATCTTAAAAAAAAATAAATAAAGTGGCTAAGTTGATGATAAAAAAGAAAGAATAACCCAGAGGGTATCTAGGACCTTTTGGCAAATAAATTCCCCTGTTCCATCCCATCTTTTGCACTCAAAGGGATTATTCAAGGTCAACATTTGATAAGCCATAGGAGAAAAATGTACTGTAATATACTCTCCTCAGGGCATTGGCTGCCTACTTTGATTATATTTACATTTTCATAACTAAGAGAGACTGTAAATTTTTTTTCTTCCATAGTAACAAAAATCTAACTAGAAAAACTTGCCTTTTTACTTTTAGTAGCAAAAGTTCTTCAGCTGGCAACTCTTGTGTAGTTGCGAAGTTTCCTGTGGCAAGGTCAAGTTAGAAATCAATTTGGTTTTTTTGTGTGTGTTGGAAAGTGAAAACCTTTCTTTTCTTCCTCCCACCTCCCCCTATTGGAGTTATTTCTTCACTGCTAGCAGTTTCACATTGCACCTAATATTCCAAGACATACCTGTTATTAAAATGTGTGAACTACTGTTTACTTAGAATTTTCTGACTCTTTGATCCTTTTTATCTCTCACAAAATGTAGTAAATTCTCAGTTATAGCACTGAACAGACTGAGGAAGTTGAATCTTAATTCATAAAATCAAGTCTTTCTATATTAAACATTATACTACAGTTATCAAAAGTGCTCTTTATTGATTTCTTTCATTAGGAATTCAAAGGATTTAGCATGACTGACTTCAGAGAAAGGAGTTTTTGTTGTTTTGTTTTGTTTCAAATAAATATTCTGAAATTTATATATCCAAATGGGGGCAGTAACTACAAGTAGTGTAATGGTGGAAGGAAAATTACCAACTTTAACTTGGTAAGGGGAAATTGATAATTACCTTGAATCATTTCAAATAGTGATATGTGATAAAGGGATTAGGTTTATTCTTTTAGCTTCAGATGTCAGAACTAAGGGAATTGGTAGATATCTTAGGGGGGCAAATCCAATAGAATCAAACACGGGCTTAAGTAGACTCTGAATGATCACAAATTACAGATATTACAGATTCTTATATTGAATGAGAGATTGGATAGTGTGCATACTAAGGCATTCTCCAACTTCAAAACTTGAAGATTTCACAAATTTTATAATTTGAGGAATTATAAACTTAATCCAGAAAGGTAAACATTACTCAGATCTTTTTAAAAACTTTCTTTTCATTGGAATAGTCTTCAGAGCCCATTTCTTTCTTCCACAAGAAAATATTATAAAGTTACAAAAAATGTCTTTCCTGATTTTCATTCTTTTCTTCCTCTGCATGTACCTTCAAACTTCTTTTCGTCCTACTTCTTCCCTCTCCACTTGTGATTGATGCACATGGATTCATTGTACTTAGCAGGTCTTTGACCCAACATCTGGACTATCATTTTTCTGTGCTGGTGCTGACTAACAGAAGACTCTTGGGGGATGACAGGCTGTGATATGGACCCAGACTTAGAAAAAGAAGCCTTCTAAAAAGTGCATTAGAATCAATATGGCTCTTGCTCATGTGTGTTATGTGACAAAACGACTTAGCCACAAAAAGCTGATCATTAGAGTTTTATACTCTATAAATCCTAGGATTATTATGATCTCTACTATCATGAATAAATAAGTGAAAAAATGGCATTCCTAATAATTGGAAAGTTCATCTAGGATTAGGGAACACTGTTATTACCCAAACATGTACCATGATTTTAAAAGTTAAATTACTTCTGTATGTTAAGTCTTTTTGCTCATAGAAAATTCTTAAAATACCAGTGTGAACTTTGGAATGGATAATACATAAGGCCACATCCTCTTATAACTCATGAATACTTTCTTGTATCATCTTTCTTTTAGGTAGCAGAGAGCAGTTACCCCATTGAGTTAGGGTACAAGAAGCAATGCTGTATGGAGCAAGAGTAGAGGAAAGCCTGGAGGGCATGACTCCATGGGGTTCAAACAGAGGGGCCAAGGACATCGTTGACAGCTAGGGAGCAGCAGAAAGACATTGAATTGCTGGTAGGAAGAGAGGAGTCCATTGGGAATGGAGATGAGGAAGCACTCTAAAAGAAGACAACCTAAATTTGTGGAAAGTGCTTAAAGTTAATGCTAAAATATCTTTAGATCTAGTGTTTTTTTTGGCAAGTGGCTTAGCCTATATAAGCTTCCTCATCCTCATCTGTAAATCAGAAATAATTCTACCTGACCATGGTTAGTATTTAGATAAAATGATGTTCATGAAAGCATATTAAATTTTTCTAAAGGTTATGCATGAATTAGTGATATTAATGATGACTGCCTTAAAATTGTTTCTGAAGTCTGAGTGATATATACAACAATTAACGAAGAATTAAAGCTAATTAAACTACTGAATTTTTGAGGGCAATAGCAGGTTCTCCTAAGCAAAAGCTCAGTGTTACCTTATCAACAACTACCTCTGACACTCTTAGTTCTACAATTTGATTTTTCTGTGACCTGGCATTTGGGTAGAAGTTCTGACTAGAAGATTAAAACAGGGAAAGCAAAGGGTAAGTAATTGGATAATGATAATGCTGCTGAATATAGAGTATCTCCACATCCCAATGTTTTCCTGATTTTCCAAGCTTGTCATCCCCATTCCTGATTTGCTTTCTTTACTTTTGTTTTTATTCTGTTGTAGTAAACATACTTAACATGAGATGTACCCTCTTAACAGATCTTTAAGTGTACAATAGAGTATTGATAACTGTAAGCATAATTTCATACAACAAATCTCTAGAACATATTTATCTTGCATACTGAAACTTTATACCCATTGATTAGCAACTTCCTATTTTCCTCTCCCTCCCAGCCCCTGGAAACCATAATTCCACCCTCTGCTTCTCTGATTTGACTATTTTAGCTACCACATGTAAGTGGAATCACTTAGTATTTGTCCTGTGACTGGCTTATTTCACTTAGCATAATCTCCACAAGGTTCATCCATGTTGTTGCATATTGCAGATTTCCTTCTTTTTGAAGACTGAGTAATATTCTATTGTTGTATAAATTACATTTTCTTTATCCATTCATCCACTGATGGACCTTTAGATTGTTTCCACATCCTGGCTATTGTGAATAGTGCTGCAGTGAATGTGGGAGTGCTAATATGTCTTCAAGATCCTGATTTCAATTCTTTTGGATAAATACTAAGTAGGATTTCCAGATCATGTGGTAGTTCTATTTTTAATTTTTTTCAGGAATGTCATTGTTGTTTTCCATAGTGGCTGCACCATTTTGCATTCTCACCAGTGTCCGGGGATTCCAATTTCTCCACATCCTTGCTAACATTTGTTATACTTTGTTTTGTTTTTTATAAAACCCATACTAACTGGTGTGAGGTGATATCACATTGTGGTTTTAACTTGCATTTCCCTAAATTAGTGATATTGAGCATCTTTTCATATTCCTGTTGGTCATTTGTATGTCTTCGGTTAAATAAATGTTGATTGATACTAGGGAACTGGTAACCTCAAAGATGAGGTAGTAGCTAGCAATTGCCTAGTTCTTGGGGCCTTCTAGATTGCTTCCAAAATACTCACGATGGTTTTTCACCAGTGCTTTCTGCTCTTAATCACTTCCTAATCTGCCCTAGCCAGTCTCAAAAGTTTAAGATATAAGATACTTATTTAAACATATGTGTTAGTCCTATTTAACTTTGGCTAAATTTATCCAAATCTGAGTTTATATGCAATTTATGTGTATGTGTATATGCATATATTTGGTATCCTGTTTTAAATGCCTTAATTTCTAGAAAAATCATATCATATGTCCAAAATAATGAGTCTCTAATTCTACATTTGACTGTTTTATAACTTCTTAATACACTTTTCTTTCAGTTATAGTACTACTACACTATACTTAATATAGCACAAAAAATGGCAATAATAGCAAAGTGATATCTTTTTAATTATACTTTTAATCTGTGTATACTCATTTCTGATTGACAAAAGCAAAAAAAGAAAATCAGGAAGTCCATGTTCTAGAAAACTCTTTTCCTATCAAGATATGTTATCTTGATGCTAATGATATTAAATTACAAGGTGCTTTTTTTTTGTCTTCAACTAGAGATCTTTCCTACTGCATTTCTGTAAAAACTATAAGAAACTCTTAAAAACCAGAATCATGTGTGGTTGGAAATTGCTTAGTTATTTAGAGGTGTAAACTATTTTCAGTATACACATAGTAGTTCTGAAATAATGATTAAGAATTAACCTTTTCTGTGGTCCTCACTGTCTGATGCTTCGAAATACCTACCTAATTAGATTCTTATCCCAAGAAGCAAACTGAACTGTCCCATTAACTACAGGATGATTTTCCTTGTCAGTGATGTTCTCATTTCTAGTAGCATGTTAAGAGCACGGGTGCTGAATCTAGAGTTCATGAATTTGAGTCCAGTTCTACCATTTATAAGCTCAGGGCTGAGACTTGATTGATAGACTTTGTGATGGTTCTCTGTTCTAATTTTAGTGCCCATTTTGCTATTATATATTTGTAATATTACCTCTCACCACCTGTATGACCTTGGATAAGTTACTTAATTCATCTGTGCCTCAGTTACCTCAAATGAGGGATAAAATTAATATCTATCTCTTTGGGCTGTTGTGAGAATTAAATTTATAAATATCTGTACAGTGTTTAAAATTTCTATTACAGGGGCACCTGGGAGGTGCAGTCGGTTGAGCATCTAACTCTTGGTTTCAGCTCAGGTCATGATCTCAGGGTTGTGAAATCGAGCCCTGTGTGGGGATCCACACTTAGTGCAGAATCTGCTTGATATTATGTCTCCCTTTCCCTCTGCCCCTCCCACTCATTCTTTCTCTCTTTCTCTAAGATAAATAAATCTTTAAAAAAATAAAAAATTAAAAGTTCCTGTCACAGAATAAGTGCTTAATACATGCTATGTATTATTAATTTTTATCTCCCTCTGGGTCCTCTGATCTATGATTCTGTTTCTTGCTTTCTCTGTGTTCTTCCTGAAATTATGCTCTTACAGAATGTAAATGTAAGGAAAAATGTGGAGAGAGGGGAAAAAGTAAAGATGAGAACACTAGCTAGGAGGTTATTTCAATTGCCTGCTCATGAGGTAGCAAAGACCTTACCTAATGTAGTAGCTGAGAGAATGGAAAGCAAGGACTAATGATAATAATTGACATTTATTGAGCCTTTGCAATGTGCTGGGCACTGTTTTTTAAAGCGATTTCTTAAATTCATTCTGCCATAGATTTTATTCTAGGTATCCCTATCAACAACTTAAAGACACTAAAGTTTACTGAGGTTAAATAATTTGACATCTAATTAGTGACAGAGTTAGAATTTTAATCCAGGTGTTTGAGAGTCCCAAACATATGCCCTTAACTACTATATATTGCTTTTCTCCAGGAAAAATATGTATTCAGGCATTGGACCTGAAGGAATCAAGAGAGTCTAGTAGATATGGCTTGAGTTGTTTGAAAAAACTGTCAGAAGATTGTATTTTAATTTTTTTGGCATATTGTTTCAGTAGCCAGAATGAAGGCTTTCATCAGAAGTAGCTTCATTTTTGATCTCTAAAAGCCACAGGGGTCTTATCAACAACAAAACACCTGACAGTAATAAAGGAGGACTCATTAGCCTTATCTCTGTAGACAGGCAAAACCACTAGCTACCTGGAGTTGTCCCATACTATTTTACTGGGCACAAGATGGTAAATGGCAAAGCTGTCCTTTAAAAATAACTCTTTCCCATAACTCTTTTTCATCCTTGCTGCTTCTTGGTCACTAGTATATGAGGAAATTAAATAAAGCCTGCCTGCCTTTGGTCTGAAGGAGAAGCAATGACAGATCTCTTTTATAAATGATCCCCTTCTTTGCACAAAAGAAATGTCACCCCTTAACATAATTTACAGCAACTCTTACTATTTATTTCCCTGAATTCGCACATTAGTTAAATCAATCATGGAATCCACACACCAGGGGCTAATGATAAACTTGAGTTTTGGTTGATCTAATTTTTCTTGATTATAAATATTGGAAAGGGAATGAGTTTGGGAAATAAATATATCTCTAAATAGATTTCTATTTTTTAGGCACCATATAACATACTATACTCAAAGGTTTAAGAGGAAAACCAAAAACATAGTTATACCTGCAAGCACAGACATTACACATATATTAAAAAATACAGATGTTTGTATATACAGTTCTGTCAAATTGCATTTGTGAGTTTTAGATAAATTCAATAATCTGTGACATTTCATAAAATGTCAAGGTCTTATAAAGAAATTTTCTTTCTAATTATCAACTCCTTTTTATATAATACATGTTTATTTTTTCCCTATAGATTTTGTAAATTTCTCCCCATGCTAAATATAAAAGACTTACTTTTAGGAGTATCCATATTTCAGTCATGTCTGATAAATGATACCTTTATAACATTTATTCCATCAATATGTATTAAAGGCCAACTGGGTGCACTCTCCTAGTCACTGTAAAGAAAGCAATGAGGAAAACAAAGTCCCTCTGCATTTGGATGTTACATTCTAGTGAAGAAAGACAGGCAGTAAATAAGCAAACAAGTAATATGTCATGGTGATAAGGGCTATGACAAACAGTGAAGTCAGCAAGGATGATAGCTATCAGGGTGCTATTAAATGTCAGGGATCTGTGGTTAAGAAAGTCTTTCCTGAGAAAGTTCTTCACCTATCCATAAATGAACAAGTCTTGTTGTTTAAGACATCACTCTTCTCAAAAGAAGAAATTTCAGAAAGGAGGCAACAGAAGGTAAACCAATACCTACCCATGTTTACCTAGGTAATGCAGAGACCTATTTTTGCCCAGGCTTGAGCCCTAAGTGGTTAATTTTACCGAAGACTAAAATATTTCATAGAACTTACCATTCCAGTTAAAAACCCAAACCAATTACTGTCAAAGGAAACAGAAACAGAATAAATAGGAAGAGTAAACTGCTTCTGAGAGCTAGAGTGAAAGCCAAATAGCTCAGGAATTTTTGGTAAGGGAAGGTTGTTTCCCACAGTTGTGGGAGAAAGAAAATGCAAAACGGATGAAAAGTAGCAGAGGGCACCTGCCTTGGTGCTTTTGTGCTTCTTCTATTTCAGCTGCATTGGAATATTTAATAATCACTTTGATCTTTAATTGCATTTGAAAAATCTATCTCTAGAAAATAGTTCCCAAGCAGTGTCCTCAAAGGTGATTACATACGCATTTCTGAAATGTTGGAGTAATAATCTCTGAAAATCCACACCTCCATAAGAGCAATGAGAATAATGGCAAAAACTCCCCAAATCAACCATTTCAGAACTCTCTCTGGAAATTAAGCAAAGACCTGTAATGGTCTGAGGAAGCATTTATTTTTTTAATGGCTGGATCTTGGTATGAATGGTGAGCTTTGTAGCATTTTAATTTGCTCTGTTCCCATCATCTTTTCCCCACGTTCACAGAGACCTTGAAAACAGCAATATCACGGGCGCCTGGGTGGCTCAGTTGGTTAAGCGACTGCCTTCGGCTCGGGTCATGATCCTGGAGTCCCGGGATCGAGTCCCTCATCGGGCTCCCTGCTCAGCGGGGAGTCTGCTTCTCCCTCTGACCCTCCCCCCTTTCATGTGCTCTCTCTCGCTCTCTCATTCTCTCTCTCAATTAAATAAATAAAATCTTAAAAAAAAAAAAAAAAGAAAACAGCAATATCACAACCACAGTATCTGTGAAAACCAGGAATCTAGTGCCTACTGGAGTAGGCAGACAGTTTTGGAGCTCCCCAAAAGTCCCATTCCCAGAAATGTATCATTATTTGACTTGTCTGGCAGCACTCTGGGAAAACACCATTCATAGGACTTGCCTTTATTTGATCTAATGCAGCAGTCATTTGAGAAAAGCTCTATCCTTGGGAGGGTGTGTTAAAAACAATTGGTGGTATTATTTAACATTGCAGTCACCTAAGCTGTGATACTAGTTGATTATAACAAGGGACTGGCAAAAAAAAATCTCAAAAGAAAAAATTGGAGAATTAAATGGACATAGGAGGCTTTAAAGAGCTTTGACATATTTCTGAGGGATCTAGTAGGTTGTTCTCATACACAGAGCTGTGTGCATGCTTAAGGAATATCTGATTTGGCCCAAATTTCTCATCTCTGGCTTACCTTGAGACTCTGTACAAGCAGGAAGTAAAAAATAAGTAGAGTTGTAAAATACTGAAAGGTTAAAGACTTTCCCTAAGAACAAAGACTGAGAGACTTATTGGTTTAAGACATTTAGAAGAAATCCCTGTCAATCATTAGCAGACTATTAAGCAAACCAAGCAGAGACTTCAATGACCTCCATGACAAAGATTACAGACTTTATAGAATTAGCTGAGGAAAGCCACTAAACAAACAAAAACAAAAACAGCAGGAGCAACAACAACAAACAATAGCAACCAGCAAAAACAACAAACCCTGACAGGAAGGGGAACTTGATTTCCAGAGTAGCCACATTATATTAATTAAAATATCCAATTTTCAACAAAATTTATAAAGCTGCACAAAGAAAAAGGAAAGTTTGACCAATACACAGGAAAAAAACAGAAAAACAGTCAATGTAAACTCTCCCTGAGTTAGCCCAGATGTTGGACTTCCTAGAAGAGTTTTTAAATCAGCTATTATAAATATGTTTTAAAAAAATAGAAAGGGAATCATGTCTAAAAAATTAAAGGAAAGTATGAGGAAAATGCATCATTAAATAGAGATATCAAAAAAGGGATAGGCATTTTAAAAGAACAAAATAGAAATTCTGGAGTTGAAAAGTATAAACACAGAAGTGAAATTTTCTCTGGAAAAATCAGTCAGTTTGAGCAGGTAGTAGAAAGAATCATCCAACTTGTGGATAAATCAATTGAGATTATCTAAGCTGAAGATCAAAATGAAAAAAAAAAAGAAAGAAGAAAAATGAACAGAGTTTTAGAGACCTATGGAATACCATCTGGTGTACCAAAGTATACATTATGGTTGTCCGAGAAAGAAAGGAGAGAGAAACCGGGGTGGAAAGAATATTTGAAGAAATAATGGCTGAAATTTCCAAAACTTGATGAAAAACATTTAATCTCTACATCCAACTAGCTGAATGGATTCTAAGTAGAATAGGGCCAAAGAGATATACACCAGATTTTAATCAAACTATTGAAAGTCAAAACCAAAGAGAGAATCTTGAAAAGATATCCAGATATCCATATGCAAAAGAATGAATTTGACTGCTACCTGATACATATACAAATATTAACTAAAAATGTATTATTGACCTAGATATAAGAGCTAAAATTCTGATAATCATAGAAAAAATATGGAAGTAAATCTTCCTCAACTTGGTTAGGGAATTGTTTCTTAGCAACAAGTGATTGAAGAAAATATAAATAAATGGGCTTTGTCAAATTAAAAAAAAAATGTCATTCAAAGAGTACCATCAAAACAGTGAAAAGACCACCCACAGAATGGGAGAAAATATTTGCAAATCATACATATGATAAGGACATATATACCTCTTACAACTCAACAATAAAAAGATAATTCAAGTAACACCTGGACAATAAATTTTGAATACACATTTACCCAAATAACACATATAGATGGCTAATATGCACATGAAAAAATGCTCAGTACCATTAATTATTAGGTAAATGCAAATCAAAACCAAAATCAGATACCTCTTCCACACACCCTAGGATGGATAAAAGACGGATTAAAACAAGTTTTGGCAAGAACATGGAGAAATTTGCACCTTCATACATTGCTAGTGGGATTGTAAAATGGTTCAGCTACTTTGGAAAACAGTTTGGCAGTTACTCAAATGTTAAACATAGTTATCCTGTGATACAGCAATTCTATATATCCAAGGAATTGAAAACTATACCCATAAATAAACTTGTAGTTGATGTTCATAGCAGAATTATTCCTATTAGCCAAAATGTGAAATCCACCAAAACGTCCATCCAACTGAAGAATGGCTAAGCAAAATGTGGTATATCCATACAATGCAATATTACTAGGTAGTAAAAAGCAATGATGTACTGATACATGCTATAACATGGATGAACCTTGAAAACATTATGCTAAGTGAAAAGCCAGACAAAAGACCACATATTGTATGATTTCATTTATATAAAATGTATAGTTTAGGCAAATCCATAGAGGCAAAAATAGGTGAGTTGTTTCCAGGGGTGAGGTGGGATGGAAAGCATCTGCTCATGGGCATGAGGTTTCATGTGCATGCAAGATTTTTGTTGGTGATGAAAATGTCCTTCGGATCCCTACATTTGTATCTTTGGGGTACAGAGCGAAATAAGTCAATCAGAAAAAGACATGTATCATATGACCTCACTGATATGAGGAATTCTTAATCTCAGGAAACAAACTGAGGGTTGCTGGAGTGGTGGGGGCTGGGAGGGATGGGGTGGCTGGGTGATAGACATTGGGGAGGGTATGTGCTATGGTGAGCGCTGTGAATTGTGCAAGACTGTTGAATCACAGATCTGTACCTCTGAAACAAATAATACAATATATGTTAAAAGAAAAAAAAGAAGAAGAAGGAGATAGCAGGAGGGGAAGAATGAAGGGGGGAAATCGGAGGGGGAGACGAACCATGAGAGATGATGGACTCTGAAAAACAAACTGAGGGTTCTAGAGGGGAGGGTAGTGGGAGGATGGGTTAGCCTGGTGATGGGTATTAAAGAGGGCATGTTCTGGGGCGCCTGGGTGGCTCAGTCGTTAAGCGGCTGGCTTCGGCTCAGGTCATGATCCCAGGGTCCTGGGATCAAGTCCTGCATCAGGCTCCCTGCTCAGTGCAGAGCCTGCTTCTCCCTCTCCCTCTCCCCCTGCTCGTGTTCTCTCTCTGTCTTGCTCTCTGTCAAATAAATAAATAAAATCTTTAAAAAAAAAAAAAAAAGAGGGCATGTTCTGCATGGAGCACTGGGTGTTATACACAAACAATGAATCATGGAACACTACATAAAAAACTAATGGTGTAATGTATGGTGATTAACATAACAATAAAAAATTTTTAAAAAAAGAAAAGAAAAGAAAATGTCCTAAAATTGGAGAATGGCAATGTTGGCACAACTTTGTGAATAGGCTAAAAAACAGTTAATTGTAATTAGTCTTTGTCTTAATTGATCTTCCACCCTCATTTTACTTGTCATTCTTCTATATCTTTCTGTTCCCCAAAGTTCTCTATGGACCATGCTGATCACCCTGCTAAACTAGTTATTTATTGTGTCAGTGTGCTAAAATAAACAAGTCAGGAAACAACAGATGTTGGTGGGGATGTGGAGAAAGGGGAACCCTCCTACACTGTTGGTGGGAATGCAAGCTGGTGCAGCCACTCTGGAAAACAGTATGGAGGTTCCTCAAAAAGTTGAAAATAGAGCTACCCTATGATCCAGCAATTGCATTACTGGGTATTTACCCCAAAGATACAAACGTAGGGATCTGAAGGGGTACGTGCACCCTGATGTTTATAGCAGCAATGTCCACAATAGCCAAACTGTGGAAAGAGCCAAGATGCCCATCGACAGATGAATGGATAAAGAAGATGTGGTATATATATATACAATGGAATATTATGCAGCCATCAAAAGAAATGAACTCTTGCCATTTGCAATGACGTGGATGGAACTGGAGGGTATTATGCTGAGCGAAATAAGTCAATCAGAGAAAGACGTGTATCATATGACCTCACTGATATGAAGAATTCTTAATCTCAGGAAACAAACTGAGGGTTGCTGGATTGGTGGGGGGTGGGGGGGATGGGGTGGCTGGGTGATAGACATTGGGGAGGGTATGTGCTATGGTGAGCGCTGTGAATTGTGTAAGACTGTTGAATCACAGACCTGTACCTCTGAAACAAATAATACATTATATGTTAAAAAAAAAAAAAAGAAGAAGATAGCAGGAAGGGAAGAATGAAGAGGGGGAAATTGGAGGGGGAGATGAACCATGAGAGACTATGGACTCTGAGAAACAAACTGAGGGTTCTAGAGGGGAGGGGGGTGGGGGGATAGGTTAGCCTGGTGATGGGTATTAAAGAGGGCACGTTCTGTATGGGGCACTGGGTGTTATACGCAAACAATTAATCATGGAGCACTACATCTAAAACTAATGACGTAGGGGCACCTGGGTGGCTCAGTCCTTAAGCGTCTGCCTTCGGCTCAGGTCATGATCCCAGGGTCCTGGGATTGAGCCCCACATCGGGCTCATTGCTCGGCAGGAAGGCTTCTTCTCCCTCTCCCACTCCCCCTGCTTGTGTTCCCTCTCTCACTGTGTCTCTCTCTGTCAAATAAATAAAATCTTAAAAAAAAAAAAACTAATGATGTAATGTATGATGTAACATAATAATAAAAAAATGGATTCATATGTTAAAAGAGAAACTAAAAAAAATACATTCAATTAAAACATAGAAATAAAAATATATGTATACTTTTAGTTTGTCTCTAATATACATACTTTCTCACCTGCATTTCTTTTACTTTGGCCATTTGTTTCTGTTTGCTAATACCCAGATCCATGTGAGTTAAGGACATTTATTGTGCTCCACTGTGTACTTGCCAAAATTGCCTGTTGTAGTCATATAAAATCTCTTGTCTCTCTAACTATAATGTACTGGCAGGAAAAATTACATAGATACTCCTGTATTTTAATAAGAAAATAACAACTTGTATTTGAATGCTTCTTGAAAGTTTTGTCACGATAGGAGTTTCTGTTTACTTAGCTCGTTGCATTGTTTTACGTACCACATTCCCACCTCAGATTCCTATATATTTTCTTTTAAACTGTAGCAAGTCCATTCATGGGTATATTAGTTCTCCAGGGAAACAGAACCAATAGGATATATATATATATTTAAGTGTATATTTAAGAGGAGATTTGTTATAGGAATTGGCTCATGTGATTATGGAGGCTGAAGAATCCCACAGTCTGCCCTCTGCAAACTGGAGAACCAGGAAAGTTGGTGGTATAATTCAGTCTGAGTCTAAAGGGCCACTAGTGTTAAGTCTTAGAGTCCAAAGGCCAGAGAACCAGGAGCTCTGATATCCAAGGGCAGGAGAAGATGCATGTTTCAGCTCAAGAAGAGAGAATTCATCCTTCCCCTGCCTTTTTGTTTAATGCAAGCCTTCAACAGATTGGATAATTGCCCACATTAGTGAAGGTAGATCTTTACTCAGTCTGCTGATTCAAATACTATTCTCTTCCAGAAATACTTTTATGGAGGCACCCAGAAATAATGTTTTACCAGCTATCTGGGCATCTCTTAGCCCAGTCAAATTGACACCTAAGATTAACCATCATAACAGGTAATTGTTATATGAAATGGACAAAATACATTATATCCCTGAGGTAGGACTGAAACATACTTCTCCTGGGAGTGTGCCAGAGCCATATTCTCTATGTAAGTGACTACACAGGCAAGTACCTGTGTATCCTGTTCTTTATATCTCATAGTATAGTATGTAATTACTTGACTTCTTTAACCTTCTTTGTGTTTCTGTTGAATTAGGGGCATGGGCAAAGGCTACAGATAATACATGGTTGGGCTCAAAGAAATTTACAGGTGCGGTGCTGGTAATGCACTTTTCTCTCTTGGGCAAGTTGGGGCTGTATACTCCATAGGGTTTGCTCTAGGAGGAAACCTGGCTTTCCTACGGCTTCTCATATTGGAGGAGGGCAGGGATCATCCTAATTGGAAAACTTTGAGCTGCATAATCTGGGTTTCAGTCTTATTGGTAGGAAACTTACTGTTTTCTGATACCTGTTTGCATACTGGTATTGGGTTTCACTGGAGGCCTTGCCACTCACAACCTCCCAGCCCCAGAGAGCTGATTCCTAGACTGCCTGAGGAACTGCTGCTAGCATCATCCAGAAAATTAATTGTTTTCCTCCTTCATTATCTTCCACACTACCTTGAAAGTTACCTAAAGTCCCCTCCCAAAATTTGTGAGCATTTTGTATAAACTTAGTCTCCAAAATAAGTTTCCTAAGTGTTCTGTCACGGTGTGAGGTTACTAATGAACTGAGTATTGGGAAACACGAGACATGTAATTCTGTCTCTGCTTGAATTTCAGAACTGGAGTCAAATAATTTCTATCAAATTAATTTCATCACTAGTATGATGAAGGAGTATGACAAGATGATCTATCATCCCTTACAAATCTGTGATTCTGTAATGACATGCAATATTCAGTAAATTTACTAAAGGAAGTAACTCAACTTCTGTGCATTTACACAGGATCACTTTATAACTTTCCCATCGAGAATATTCCTCTTTATTCTATATTTCTATTTACCTTATTATCCTTAATATCCCTGTCTCTTAGAAACTTTAAGGTAACAAAGCGTAAGGGGGAAAAAACCTTAGCATGTCTGACTCCATGTTGCTTTATTTCCTCTGCTGCTGTGATCTATAGCTTAGAAACTTCTGCTCAGCCCAGCACATGGGCATGTTACAACTAAGATTAGCAAAAAACACTCTTTACCCAGAACCTACCTCAGGAGATCAGGAAGTATATACAGAAATGAGTATGCTGTGTTTAAGATTTACAGTAACAACATGACCAGACTCTTGTTTGCGAAGATCGACTAAGGACAGAACAGTTTCACAGCCTTCAGACCCTGTCAAGCACCTGAACGCCTACAGATGTCTATCACCTTTTGACTCCTATCACCTCCTGCTTCCCCTTTTCCTAATATAAAAGAAGCTGCAGTTTCATGGAGAGATGGTGGGTGGAGGATAGTGCTTTAGGACAATATTGGCCAACTCCTCAGTTTGCTGGCTTTCCAAATAAAGTTGTTCTCCTTACCCCGACATATTGTTTCTCAACTTATTGGCCTGTTGAGCAGCGAGCAAAACAAGCTTGGATGCAGTCAGTTACAAAAGCAAGAGACTGGTGTATCTTGCTTTGGAAGATAGTACAGTAAATTTATCTTATTGCATTTTAAATTTACTAAATCCAAATGTCTTTACCATAATGGCATCTAAAAAGTTCACACTACTGTCATATGGTCTTTTCTCTCTTAATGGATATAAAATTGGCTACCAGGAATGAAAAAAATAAAGCTTTTTAACACTTTATGTATACAGAGGCCAAATCAAACGGCATGTGTGTGGATATCACTAGTAGGATGATCCTGCTGTATAATTAGCACTCTATCATGTTAAATTCTGCCTACACTTAGGAAACATAAGCTTCTTAATGTCCCTAAGAAACAGCTAAAAATGAGCACATTTTAGATGAGAGCAGGAAAACAACCATGTCTACTTTTCTTCCTTTGGTGTCTGTTTATTGGGCTTGAATGAATTATTGAGTAGTATATTTATTATTCATCAATAAATACATAAGATGAATTAGGCAGTAGGAGTGTCTTTTAAGCACAAATTAGTTAATACCAAAGGAACAATACTTTTCAGAATTGAGTATGAAGTGCTGATAATATTTCTATAAAAAATTTTCTCAAGATTTTTTAGAAATCATAATGTACTTTTATAAGTACCCAGAACAAATTATACTTATTTCAAAGACTTTGCCATTTCTTAACTTAGGGAAAAATGGAAATCAATGTAAAGGAGATTTCTGAACCTGTGTTTAACTGTATGTAAAATTCTGTCTATAAACAGGTGGTATTTGGCAGCTCCTTTAATGGCTTCAGTGTGGGGGCCTTAGAATTGAAGTTTCCCTTCTTTAGGGCAAGTCAGAGTAGAAATGTCCTCATAGTCGGTCTCTGCTGCCAAATATCTGTAAAATGTTACAAAGTATAACGTGAAAAAGAATCTAATGAATATACTATAATTCTAAATGGATAACTGTAGATTTTTCTAGGCCAGGTTTTCTCAACTTTGCATTATTGAGATTTGGGGCTCAATAATTGTTGTAGGGGGCTGTCTTGTGCATTGTAGCATGTTTAGCAGCATCTCTGGCCTCTCCTCACTAGATGTCAGCCCCTCTGTAGTTATAACAACCAAAACTGTCTCCAGACAAGATCAAATGTGTCCTGAGGGGCAAAAACACCCCTTCTTCCCCTGCTCCACTGAAAGCCACTGTTTTAGGAAAAGCAGTGATGTAGCATGTTTTCTCTGAATTGGATGCTGCTGCATGGTTCTGACAGAGAATCCACTGTGGTAGGAAGTACTGGGATGAGTTGTTTGAATTCTTCTTAAGTTTTGGATATTAACTCCTTATCAGGTATATGATTTGCGAATATTTTCTCCCAGGGATGATCAAATAGTCTTGTGCGCATAGGAGAATTGTTACATCCATTAGTATTTCTGTAAAGTTACCAGGGAGCTGGGGCTGATCCTTGATAGTTGTATAGCATTCTGCAGGCTCTTTATCCAGATTAGTATCATTTGTAGAAAGTTGGGTTATAATTCCCCCATTGGCAGTTCCTGAAAAGGCCATTAGGTTTCTACTATCTATTTCTTCAAAGCTATGTAGACATCACTAACATTCTCCTCAGAGTCCTTCCAGCTTCTTCCTGCTTCCTGGGCACTCTCCCCTTTCCAAAGACATGCCCTGATTTTTTTTTGTTTTTTTTCATGGAGAGACTCCACTTCAAGATACCGAAATCTATTTATCTGTTGCTATATAATAAATTACTCCAAAACTTAGTAGCTTATAAAATCATAATAAGCTTTTAATATCTCACACAGTAGTGGTGGTCAGGAATTTAGGAGCTGCTTAGCTGAATGGTTCTAACTTGATACCTTTTATTCAGTTGCAGTCAAGTTATCAGCCAGTTCTGCGGTCCTCTGGACCTTTGACTGGAATTGGAGGATCCATTTCCAAGATGGTGCTCTCACATCGCAGATAGTAGGACTCTTTAGTCCCTTGCTGGCTGATGGCAAGAGGCTTTACATGGACTGCCACAGAGCTACTTGGGAATCCTCATGACATGACACTGGCTTCCCCCAGAGTGAATAAGGCAGTATGGCAGAAGCTATAAAGTCTTATGACTTAATTGTGGAAGTCACACTTGTTATTTTTGCCAAATTCTGCTGGTTGCAAAGTCAACACTATTCAGTGTGGGAGGGGACTACACAAGGGTGAAATACAAGGAGGCAGGCATCATTGGGGACTATCTTGCTAGCTGGCTACTACAGTCTCTGAGTTTGTTTCTGTTCTTTGCTTTTCTCTTGATTATCAGTCACACTTTTTTGCCTCTTGGCATGTCTAGTACTGTTTAATTGTGTGATGGGCTTTGTGTTTAAAGAGACATTGTGTTGAAGCTCCAAAAGACATTATCTTTTACCTGAAAGACTATGCCTTTCTTTATTAAGTGGGTAGGGTGAGGGGTGTACTATTCAGTCTAGCTTGGTCTAGGTTGGATCAGGGATGGATTGAAGGTTTGTTGAGACTCTACCTTTGAATTTTCTTTACTCTGTTGCATCCCGTCTAGGCTTTTTATTGAGAGCCTGGCAAGTTACTGTCTCCTCCCTGAGAGATAATAAATGTAACATGGGGAAAATCTAATTGCATGTTTAGGATTCATGGCATTCCCAAATTATCAAATAATCCTAACGTTGCATGACTGTCAAAAGCTTTTCTGATTTCTCTTCCTCCCAGTAGTGTACCACTTTGTGGGCCAAGCCGTCATCGGCTTGAACCCAGAATTGGCACATGTCCTCACAGAATAGGTTTCTGCAACCCTACTGCAGAAGAAAATGTTTGCTAACAGATTGGCTCCCTCACAGAGCCTCCCCCATTTTTGATATTCGGATATTTCGGCTTACCCTTCTTCTTCCCTACAGCTCTAATGCTTGTAGTGGGAGCACAGTCTGCCATGGAACCTGCTATTTATACATCCTAATTGGAACTAGAAATCTCTATAGTTCATTATCTCAGAAAAGAAAAGAAAGTGGGCTATACTCTTTACAATTCTATAAAAAGCTTCTCTGGTTTTCTCATATGTATAGTCTAATGGGGATAGTTTTGTGAATTTGTGCTTATGACGTATTTTGTGTGTATTTTTTTCCCATTCTTTCTCACTTTGGAAAATAAAATCTTAGATTTCTTTGCTGATATTGTTGACAACTCTTATCAATAAGTCTAAGAACTAACACCCTGTAAGGGCTTTCTGTAGCCCTTGCAAAAGTTCCCTTTGCAAAGCTTGTACATCATAAAGAGCATATGGCTCTCTGATATGAGATTGATGTGCTCTGCTCCTTAGAGCACCGGTGACAACCAGTGTAAAATCATGGTGCTAGAATGAGACCAACCTGACTAGGTATGTGGCAAATACTGAACAGCTTTTCCAGCTTGGGGATGCTGTAAGCTCTGCAGCATCACAATCACAAACAAGATACTTCATGATCATAGTGTCTGCATGTGCTTTTAGGACATATTTTTAAAAATTTTATCGTCTTCTTACTAAATTTATTCTTGAAAACTAAATTTACTTAGTAGGGCTCAAAAGTAAATTTACTTCCTAGGCCTCAAATGACGAAATCAGTCTTGGAAATTAGTGGCACGTACTTGTCATAACTCCCAATGATTTCCAGCAGGTATGCTAATTAGGAGTCTCCTGAGGCCCTTGGTTTGACAATGGAGGTTAAGCAGCTGTGTTTAATTACAGAAACCAGAAACTTAAAATCCAAATGGGTCACTAAGGCCACACCTTAAGAATAGAGTATTGCTCATTAATTACACACAGTGAAACATATGTTGTACATTCTAAGATGTACGATTGCTATTCTTTGAGGGAATCATGGAATCAAAGAAGTAGAACAGATTTTAGGGATTACCTAAGAGAATTCTTTTCACTGGCAGCCATTTACTTGTTCTTCCACTGTAAGCCCAGGTATATCCTGATTATTTGTGTCCCACTTTTCATTCCTGCCCTCACAACTTCCTTCCCACGAATGTTTATTATCTTCCACTCTACCCCATTCTATTTAACTAGAATAAGTCCCTACTTCCCTTCCCTTTCTTTCCTTAGACCATGTTTTGTAGGAACTCATATTTAACATCACCAAATTTCTTTTTCTGATATACTTCCTCTATTTCTTAATGTTCTGAACCCCAGCATCCAGCTTCTCTTATGATGATTTACACTTACAGCGTACTTTAAGGCTTGGTCTTATCTTTTTATTTACATTAATACTAGACTTCTCAGGTCCTTCACATTTGTTATTCCCTCTCCTGAGGACCCTCTTTTTTTTTTTTTTCCCAAAGATTTATTTATCCATTTATTTTAGAGAGAGAGAGAGCGCATGAGAGTGGGGGAAAGGTGGATGGGAGGGGCAGATGGAGAGGGAGAGCGAATCCTTAAGCAGACTCCTGGATGAGCATGGAGCCCTACTCGGGGCTTGATCCCAGGACCCTGGATCATGACCTAAGCCGAAATCAAAAGCTGGACACTTGGGGTGCCTGGGTGGCTCAGTCAGTTAAGCATCTGCCTTTGGCTCAGGTCATGATCCCAGGGTCCTGGGATCGAGCCCCACATCAGGCTTCCTGCTCAGCGGGGAGTCTGCTTCTCTCTCTCCCTCTCCCTGCCACTCCCCCTGCTTGTGCTCTCTCTCTCTCTCTTGCTGTCAAATAAATAAATAAAATCTTAAAAAAAAAAAAGCTGGACACTTGACCAACTGGACCACGCAGGCACCCCCTGAAGACCCTCTTTTACATGCTGAGATCTAGAAAGACAGGGATCATATGGCTGTCTACCTCTGAGGAGGGGACACCTCAGGTAGACATCTGCCACCATGCTGGGTTGTATGTAGTATGCCCTTGTATTTGTTGTATTAACTAGGAGTGAGTGGTGAGTCAATAAATAAATTTTAAAATGTGGCTCATATTTACTCTTCATATTTTCTCACCTTTCTTTCTACAACCATTTTATAATTTGCCTGTAGCTTACATGGGAGAGAATTTCTCAAAAGGTTGAAAATGACCTTTAGACCATCATATCTCTAAATCCAGTAGTCACTCATTTTACTGATTTTTCTGGTCTTTCTCTTCACCTTCTCCTTTTGCCATCATCACACCCTTCGGAGGAAAATGATGCTCCCATTAATTCCTACCTTTGTTGTTGTTGTTGTTGTTGGAATGAAGTGATTCCTAAAACTTATGATAAACTTTTATGCTTTAATTTGGTAACTTAACATTATAGTAGCCTGTGGTGATTATAGTTTTATATATATATTCTTATTTTCCCTGTTAGACTATAGATTCCTTGTGGTTAATAATAATGACTAATATTTATAGACCTGTGACAGGCATTTTTCTAAGTACTATATACATAATAACCGAGTCTTCCTAACTCTATAAATAAGGTATATTCCTATCATTTTTTCCATTTTATGGAGTAGGAAACTGAGGCCAAGAGAGATTAAATAAGCACTCCAAGTCATGTAGCTAGCAAATGGTAAAGCCACAAGTAGAACATACAGTTTGGCTCAACAGTCTATGTGTTACCTCCTACAATACATCGGTCCATCACAGCATGACCTGCATTTTATTTCTCCTTGTATTCTCACCTGCTAGCTCAGTGCATGAGATATAATGGGTATGTAATCCATTTTGGGGGGGGAATTAGATGGAGTTATTCATATCAGTCCCTTTAGTGAGACTCACAAAGATCTATATCACAGAATCAGTACTAAGAGATCTCTATATGCCTTCTTTAGGGATCTTTCCACTGCCTCAAGAACATTATAGAAGCACTGGCTTTATTTTCGATAACCTTTACTTGATGTGAATCTACTGACAAATCCTTGATATGTTATAGTTCATTACATATTTTTACAATTTCAGTTTTAATTTGAATCACATATGTCTCCCAGTTAAATTGGGAGTTAAGGCTTGATTTCTGGTTATAGGTCTGTCACTGATTAGCTGAGTGACCCTGAACAATTCTCTTTACCTTTCTAAATCTAATATGTTAAGCATGCAAATTACATTTAAATGATCTTTATTTCTTCCAGCTGAAATTCTTGTTATTTTTTTTGTTCTGTATTCTTAGCAACCTAATACTGATCCTTAATGGAATCATTTATTTAACAAACATTTACTGAATGCCTGCTATGTGTAAGAGATTGTAGATTATCTCTAAAGATAGGAAGACAGAAGGAGAAAATTAACATATCCTTTTGTATTATCAGGCTGCATGTTTTTCTCAGAATATCCCTTGATATTCATTTGCAAAAGGTAGAGTCCAATTTGCTTTTATGCAATCCACTGAGATATCTGTGATTCCAGATTCCTCCTGGGGTTTATATATTTATGACTTTAATTATTTTTTCAAATAGATTCATCCCTTTGTACAATTCAGCTTGTTTTCTATGATAAGAATCATTTCAGTTAGTGTTCTATACACATTTGTCTTAATAGTATATCTCATTTGATGTCATCTGGGTAATTGCATAGCTTTATATTTAAAAATGAGCTGTAGGTATTGTAGGAAGCAAAGCCCAGCAGTAAGGACTGGGCCCAAAAGGCATGTCTGCAGAGCTGGGGTCTCTGTAATACAATGAATTCCAGTGATTGCCATTACAGTGAAGGCTCTGTTTTATCTGTTCTATTTTATAGATGTGGATACTAGGTGACTGTTCCAGGGCAACAGCTTTATAATTTGCCTGCTCTTGAAATCTTCTAACCTCATGAGAAAAATGCCTCATGTGGCATTTTTAATTTAGGTATTAATATTACTATTATATAGGGGCACCTGGGTGGCTCAGTCCCTTAAGCATCTGTCTTCGGCTCAGGTCATGATCTCAGGGTCCTGGGATCAGGCTCCTTGCTCAGTGGGGAGTCTGCCTCTCCCTCTCCATCTGCCTCTCCCCCAGCTCATGCTCGCTCTTGTTCTCTCTCACTCTCTCTCAAATAAATAAATAAATAAAATATTTAAAAAATATATTACTATTACACAGTAATATCAACTGCTATTTATTAAATATTTAATTATAAGCCTGATGGTGTTCTAGGTACTTTATAAATATTACTACATTTAATTCTCCCAAATCTGTAAGGTGGATTTTGTTATTCTGATTTTTCTCAAGAAGAGTGTTAAGCAGCTTGCCTAAGGTCATGTAGCTAGTAGCAAGAAATAGAGCAGGAATTTATATCTCAGTCTGACTAACTTCAATCTGCTATTAGCCTTTATTCTAGCTACCAAGTACCATTTTAACTCTTAATTATATATTATTCCCTAATTGTCTCCATGTAAATCTTGTTTTCTATCACTGATGGAAGTAGAGCCTCTATTTAAGCCAGCTTTGTGGATCTACATTCGACTTATTATATGTTATGCATAATTCTATATATGAAATGTAAAAGAGGGGCACTTGGGTGGCTCAGTCGTTAAGCGTCTGCCTTCGGCTCAGGTCATGATCCCAGGGTCCTGGGTTTGAGCCCCACATCGGGCTCCCTGCTCAGCAGGAAGCCTGCTTCTCCCCCTCCCACTCCCCCTGCTTGTGTTCCCTCTCTTGCTGTGTCTCTCTCTGTCAAATAAATAAATAAATAAATAAATCTTAAAAAAAAAAAACAGAAATGTAAAAGATTTTTCAAGAAATATATTAAAATATATATGTCAAAATTGATGTTATATGTTCAAAATTTTAACTTGGGAGTCCAAGTACTTATATATAGGAAATGCTGCCATTTCTTAAAGTGGTTTTCAAAAAATTTTCCTATGGGAACATTTTTTTTTTTTTTGTATTTATTTTCCTGTTTAGGCACAGAAAGATAAAATGCTTTCATTTATGCACAGATAATTACAGTATTCACATAATCTTTAGAAGTCTTTATTATTATCTCTTTCCTTTTAAAGTTTCTGTATTTACTGAATTTTATATCAGCCTTTCTTCCAGTTTGCACTGAAACTAATTTTTGAGAGAAAGCAGCATAATTTATACCTCACATTGCACAGTATTTATGAAGCCACATTTATTAAATCTTTGCAGAAAAATGCATTTAGGTCTTGTTGGCAGTTTTTCGTGGTTTGGATTGATTATTCAGCGTCAGTTTATGGCAGTCTTCCCTCTTCACAACTCTGGATGTTTCTTAGTAGTAACAAGGAAAATCCTCTAACTACATTTACTGTAGAAATTATGATTTCTCAGCCTCCATTCTATATAACAAGTTTAAGGGTCTCTTATTTCTTGTTAACATATTATCTACTAAAATAATTTGTAGCTTCTTATATATCTTCTCTTGGCGTTCTGTTAAAATATGCAAAACAGAGCAGCTTTTCCTCATTACTTAGTTTAGGATGTTCAAAGGAAGACAGAATAGAGCAGTGTGTAGATATGGACTATGGAGTCAATACCTGGGTTCAAGTTTTACTTCTTTTTTTTTTTTTTAAGATTTTTTTTTTTTGGGGGGGGGAGAGAGAGAGAGAGCACAAGCGCGGGGCGGGGGAAAGGGGAGAGGCAGACTACCCCAAGAGCCGGGAGCCCGATGTGGGACTTGATCCCAGGACCCTGGGATCATGACCTGAGCCAAAGGCAGACGCTTATTGGACTGAGCCACCCAGGTGCCCCTCAAGTTTTACTTCTGTTTTCAAACCGTATGACCTTGGGGCATATTCATTAACTTCTGTAAACCTCAGTTTTCTTACTTATAAGATGGGATTAATACAAATAATAGCTAACAATAATTGAGCACTTTGTATATGTGAAGGATTGTTTTTAAAGCTTTATATTCATTTACACATTCAATTCTGACAACAACCATATATGGAGGTACAATTATCATCTCCATTTTATAGATAAGTAAATTAAAGCACAGAGGGGTCAAGTAGTTTGCTCAAGTTCTCATGGATTGCTGAGAGGATTGTCAAGTAAGTAACAGAGTGCTCAACAAATAAAGCACTAAAGAAAGGTGTTTTCTCAGGCATACCGGAAGAGCTCTTGGTCACATATTTGTGTACCTTTTAGAATAAATAAAAGGGGTATAAGCTGTTCTCTGTTCTCTACATAAGTACTTAGTTGTTTGTGTTAAAGGTTCTGGAAATTTGACAAGAAACCTGTCATCTCATTTTATATATGAAGAAGTAGATACGGCTAAGATTTCAGAGAAAATGGGTTTGCACTTCAAAGGTTTTCTGTCTTGGCCGTGGGCTGTTCTTTCCTATAAGCCTCATGTGATAGCTCCATACATTGCTATCAGCTTGTTGGCAATTCATTTTTTAGTTAGGAATATCCAAGGTCAAGGAGGTGTGGTTTGTCTGATCTTTCTACTTCCCAGGAAGTAGTGAAGGCAAATTACCTTGGTACCAGAATTACAAACTTTTGGCAAGAAAAAAAGAGTGATTTATAATTGTACTTTGTCCTACATAATCACAATTTATGTTTGATTAAAATAATGTAAGATAGTTCCTTCAGTTGCTTTTCTCTGTGGGGAGAGTATAGAATGTCCACTTCATTAATCTTTCAAATTATCTAATCAAATTATATAAATTAACCTTTTTATTTAGTACTTTCTTTTGGACACTATGTAGGAAAACTCAATGTCAGATAGTGACTCTCAGATAAAGGGAGAGACAAAGCAGGTAACAATTAACATATCCAGGATGGGAAAGGTTTTCTAAAAGGAAGAGAAAAATCTAATATCAATTTCATTGGTTATGATTTGCTTTATGGTTTTGAAGAGAAGATAGCAATTGTACTTCAGAACTAAAAACAAGACAAATCAAATCCCCCAGAAATTTAGGGAGCATGTTTATGCATGGAACATTACTGTATACTCAAGTCCAAAGTTATTACTCAGCCTTTAAATATTATCAAACTACCCCAGAAATAGTGAATGTCATTGTTAACATGACAACTGGTCTTTATGTGTATAGTGTATACCTAAGAATTCTCCAAGTCCCAAAAGCAATTGAATTGGTAGATTTATTTTAACCTTCCACATAAACACAAACTTACACTGAATAAGAAATTTTTCTTTTTTTTATGTTCCTTTGTATTCTTTGGTTGAGAGTTATCTTTCTCTTTCCTGTTACTTTCTCAGTATGCCTGGATGTGGATAGTCACAGTCTGAATCAGATTGTCGGAGGTGCTATAAGAGATAAAGATTCTAAGTGAGATTAATTTGATTGAATTAATTCAATCAAAATTGATCCCTATTCCACTACAACATATGAAAAACAAGTTGCTTGGGCTTTGAGGGTTTTTATATTACTTTTATCTGATTCTTTCCCCTGGCATTTAACATCTAACAATTATATCTAATACAAAAACATGTATTTAGTTTTTTTCTGTATATTATAATTGAAGAGATATTTATCAAATATATGGGCAAAATGGCATAATCTTGGTGGTTAAGTATTTGAGCTTTGGAGCAAGATTACCTGGGTTTTCCTACCAGCTTTATCACTTACCACAAGACACTGGGCAAATTACTTGTCCTTTCTATGACACAGTTCCTCCTCTGTAAAAGGAGGATAATTATACATATGCTGCAAAAAGTGGTGACGATTAGATGAGTCCATATGTGTTAAGTGCTTAGTATAGTGCCTGGCACAGAATAAGAGGAGGTTTGCTATGATTATTGCTTTAATTGTAATAAGTTGCCCTTGAGGTTGAAAATGTTTTTGTTTTTGGACCATTTATATTTCTTCTATGACTTCTTGTTCATATCACTTGCCCATTTTTATTATCATGTTTATCTTTTTATCTTACTGATTTTCAAAATGTGTATCATTTACTGACATGTTGCTTTGAATATCATCAATGTCATCAGTGTTCAAAATAATTAATAAAAAAATATTAGCCAGGCACATTCAATATCTGAGACACTATGCTAGGTCGTATGCAGAATAGGAAAATGAATGACATTGTCACTTTCCTCTGGGATTTCTAACATAATAGGGGGAAAAGTTGACATCCAAAATAATTCTGTGCAATGTGTCATAATAGAGTTTTCCATATCTGTGCTTTTGGTACATAAGGGAGACATTAATTCAGATTGGAATCACTCCGGAAGCTTCTTGGAAGAGGTCACATTTAAGATTCGATTGAATAATGAACAAAATTTTGAGAAGCATAGATGGAAGGACAAGGGCATTCTAGTCAATTAGAATAATGGGAGGGAAGACAGAATGGGGAAAAAATAAAACTTATTTTTAAATCTTTTATCCATATGTGACACTTGTTTTCTACAATGCAAAATAAACATTATGGTTACTTCTCCCTTAGAGCTTTGAATCATCAGGGAAAGATATGACTTGTGCTTAACTTGACATACGACTAAATCAGGAATTCAAACTAGTGGTGTAAATGATCCATTGAATGCTGCAATTTACATTAAAAGGCTAAACCAAATGCATAGGCCTGACATAAAACACAATAAAGACAATTTTTTTTTTGTCAGTATTGAATAGAAAAGGCAATTCCAAGGTTTAAATATCTAGAGGCATAATAAACAAGATTTTGTTGCAAATTCACAAAGACACACTTGAAAGAAACCAGTTAGTGATCCTTGATATATTTGAATAAGCAGTTTTTCAACCTGGCACTATTGACATTTGGGGTCAGATAAGTTTTTGTTGTAAGTAGCTGCGCTATGCATTTTAGGATGTTTAGCAGCATCCCTGGCTTCTACCCACTATATGCAAGTAACATCCCTCCCCACCCCAAGATTATGACAAAGAAAATATCTCTAGACATTGTTGAATGTATCTGGAGGACAAAATTTGCCCCTGGTTGAGGACCACTGAAATAAAACAAATAATTATTGCTTTATTTTTTTACTGTTTACCATATTCTCAGGAACTATATTGTATTTTTTTATAGTTATAATACCAATGACCTACCACTTATTGAATATAACCATTAAAAGGTTTTTAAAAATATGTATATGTTCCATATGAAGTATGTTGTGTTAAAGAGAAAAACACGGGGGCACCTGGGTGGCTCAGTCGTTAAGCATCTACCTTCAGCTCAGGTCATGATCCCAGGGTCCTGGGATTGAGCCCCGCATTGGGCTCCCTGCTCAGTAAGGAGCCTGCTTCTCCCTCTCTCACTCGCCCTGCTTGTGTTCCCTCTCTTGCTGTGTCTCTCTCTATCAAATAAATAAAAGAAAAAAAAAATCTTTAAAAGAAAAAAAAGAGAGAGAGAAAAACACGGGCCCAGAATGGTGTCCCTTAGATTGAGTTCTCAAACCAGGTCTTGATACCTAGTCAAATGCAGTTTCAACCTCCCCCAGAAATGTCATCTTAACTGGTCAGTCAGGAATTTTTCAGTCAATACCAAAGAGTTGGCAGCTGGGGCCCTTTCCATCCCCCAAAGGAAGATGAGGTAACCTGGTTGGTAAGACACCTGGCTTTTGCCCCTAAGGGAAAGCCTTGCCTGAAACAATGCTTTTCTTTTGACAGTAACTTCCCTGCCCCACCCTCCTTCTATAAAAACCTTCCTTTTTTGTACACCTCCTCAGAGCCCCACTCTGCTTGCTAGATAGAATGCTGCCTGATTCATGAATCATTTAATAAAGCCAATTAGAACTTTATAATTTACTCTGTTGAATTTTTGTTATTGAACAGTTCCAAAAGTGAAAACTCTACAAACCAAGCTGAGCTAATTTTCTGAATTCACCCACCCACTAGCAAATGCCTTCATGAGATCATGGTCATGAGATCAAGCCCTACATCAGGCTCTACCCTCGGCTTGGGGCCTGCTTGGGATTCTCTCTCCCTTGCTCTCTGCCCCTCCCCCCCATTAAAAAAAGCAAAATCTATGGAATTACATTCTTTTCAAACTTTATATTTTGAAATAATTTCAGAATTAAAGAAAAATTAGAAAAATTATATAAAGTATTTCATACACCTTCACCCAGAGTTCTCAAATGTTAACATTCCACTGCATTGTGTTCTTCCTGTGTGTATATTTTATTTTATTTTATTTGTGTGTGTGTGTGTTTTAGAACCATTTGTAAGTTGTATACACAATGCCCTGTTACAAAATACTTCAATCTTTATTTCCTAAAAACAGGATATCCTCTTTTATAACCAAGGGCCGTTGTCAAAACCAGGAAATTGACGTTGATTCAGTACTAATATTTAATCTTCAGGCCTTATTTAAGTTTTGCCAATTGTTCCAATAATATCCCATTTAGGATAATGTGTTATATTCAGTTGCCATATCTCTTTAGTCTCATTTATTTATTTTTTATTATTTTTTAAGATTTTATTTATTTGAGAGAGAGAGAGAGAACGAGCAGGAGGAGAGGGAAAAGCAGACTCTCTGCCGAGCAGGGAGCTTGATGCACGGCTTGATCCCAGGACCCTGGTATCATGACCTGAGCCAAAGGCAGACACTTAACTGACTGACCCATCCAGGTGCCTCTTTAGTCTCTTTTAATACAGAACAGTTCTTCATTTTTTTTTTCTTTTTTGACTATTATGGACTGATGTTTGTGTTCCCCCGAAATCCATATGTTGAAACCCAAACCCCGCAGTGTGGCTGTATTTGGAGATGGATCATCTAAGGAAGTAATTAAGGTTGAGTGAAGTCAAAGTGTGGGGCTCTGATCCAATAAGATTAGTGTTTTTACCAGAAGAGACACCAGAGAGCTTTCTCTCATTCTGCATACACACAGAGGAAAGGCCATGTGAAGACAGAGGGTGGTGGTAGCCATCTGCAAGCCAGGAAGAAAACGCTCACTAGAAACTAACGCTGAAGATACCTTGATCACGGACTTCTAGCCTCCAGAACAGTAAGAAAATAAATTTCTGCTGTTTAAGCCATGGAGTCAGTGTATTTTGCTATGGCAGCCTGAGCTGACTAATACAATGACTTGGGCATTTTTGAAGAATGCAGACCAGATATGGTGCTTAACTCTTAGTTTTCATATCTATCAAATCTATAATCAGCTAAGAGGCTATTGCAGTTATACAGGCAATCCATGATGGTGGACTGGTCCAAGATGCTTGCAGTGGCATGATGAGATGGTCCATATTCAGGTTATATTCAATATTAAAGCCCCCAGGCTTCCTAATACATTGACTATGAGGCATGAGGGAAAGAGGGGAGACCCAGTTTCAATGAACATAACGAAGATCTATGACCGTTTACCACAAAGCAATTTCTATTTGGAAATCATTTTCAGTCCTAGTGGCATAATATTTTTTATAGATTTCCTATGTAAGTTTATGGAATGAAAGATGACTCATTGGGTGAATAAATAGCTTCATTTATAGTATATTTTTATTTCAGGGTAAATTTAACTTTAGGAATAATCCAAAGCCATAAGGTAAATAAGTTAGATGACCACTTTAAGCAATAATATTTGCAGCCAAAAATATAAGTAATGACTCTGACTTCTTTGCATTGTTCTTAAACTGATTCTGAAAGCAATTCCAAGGGAGACTTTTCAAAAAAGCTTTTAAGCAATGATAGTGTCATTAGCAAAAGTGGTTATGTCTTAAAGATTATTTTTTCTTTGAAGGCAACAAAATTCAATAATATCCATAGATAATATAATAGCTATTTATAGCTATAAATATAAATATCTATATCTACAAGTTATGTTATTTTTCATTATTTTCATGTCTCCTTTCTGCCTGTGGAAGGATAAATTCTTTTCCTTCATTATTCTTGTTTTCTGGACATGGCTATCTCTAGGGTACCCTGAAGTGCTGATTAAAGAGTATCTAGATCTAAACCTATCTCTATCTATATATCTTTCTATATATTTATATCTCTATCCATATTATCTATATTTATATACATGTACCTAGATCATATGACTGTTAGGAATAGGACTTTCTCTTTAATCTAATAATTGCTATTGCACTCACTGTTCACTAATTTCTTTTAGACCTATGAATCTGGAAAGAACTTAGAAGTCATCTACTCAAACTCTCTAATCTAGTACATGAGGAAACTGATTTTCTTCCCAAATACACCTTTAACCAGCATTACATTACATCTTATCCTAAATCCTATTTAGGGTAAGAACCCAGGTTCCCTGTCTTCTGGTGGCTCACTTTCTGGCTTGCAAATGGCTATCTTACTACTGTGTCTTCACAAGGCTGAGAGAGTGAGCCCTGGTTTTTCTTCCTCTTCTTGTAAGGAGACTAATCCCCTCATGGGGGCCCCACCCTCATGAACTCACCTAAACCTCATTACCTTCCATAGGCTTCACCTCCAGGTACCATCCTATTGGAGATTAGAGCTTCAACATACGGATTTGGGGGGGAAGTGTGATATAAACATTCAGTTCATAACATATATCAGTCTGTTTTCTTCCTTGATGGAGCTTACAGTCTAGCGGGAGAAACATAAATAAAAATTTCTTGTAACCAGTGTTATAAAATGGCAGAATAAGGTCCATAAGAGAGAAGGGTCAAAAATCAACTTTAGGGGGTGCCTGGGTGGCTCAGTCGTTAAGTGTCTGCCTTTGGCTCAGGTCATGATCCCAGGACCCTGGGATCGAGCCTGCATCGGGCTCCCTGCTCGGCAGGAAGCCTGCTTCTCCCTCTCCCACTCTCCGTGCTTATGTTCACTCTCTTGCTGTGTCTCTCTCTCTGTCAAAAAAATAAAAAAATAAATAAAAAATCAACTTCAGGTACAATTTTCAGGAAAGCCCACCCAAGGGAATGTTTGAGATCTGATGGGTCCTGGAGAGCCAGCCTTGGGCAGAGAAGAGGTGTTCAGACACAGGGAGTTTCACTTACTAAGGCCCTGAAGAGAGATTGTAGTGTGTTTGGGGAATGAGAAGAAAGTTTTCCAAACAGGGCACAGAGAAAGGAGCATGCAAGACACTGGAGCCAGAATCCAAATTGTTTAGATCTCTCAGGCCATGCCAAATGCAAATAGATACAACCAATTTTGAATTTTCCAAACTTCACTCTACTTGCTTTGATAGCCACTAGAGAACTTAAACAACAAACTTGATTAAAATGTTGGCTGAGGAAAAGAAGGAAATGCAGTTTGCTAATTTATCTCCTGTTTTACTTATTTTTTAAGAAAAAGCTTTTTCATGTTTTATTTGACAAACCTGGAAAAGACCTTAATGATAGGCAAATGTATTTGGAATAGGTGTTTGCCAAGAAGTCACCCAAAAGATCCCATTGCTAATTAATGGTAGACTGTACCTAGAGCTTAAGCCCCCACTTCGAATATGCTTTTCCCTTTGCTACATCATTATCTTCAGAGTCAAGAGGGAAAACATCAACAAACAAAAAGACTCTACTGAAACCTAGAGCCCTAAAAACATGGATCTTCTGGGCACAGCTTCTTACTCTCTGTTCCAGACACTGCTGGTGGTGTTCTCTGTGAGCCCTTGCAAGCTACTCCAGACCAGCGGGAGGAAGCCCTTGTCTTCTCACACAGTTAAGCCTGGTTTAAATCTCAGGCAAATGGCAGGCTGGGGCTCTGCTCTGAGGCACCATCTGTTCTTCTGATTTTGGAAACGATTTAAGGGATTTGAAATATTCCATTTCATCGTGTGTAAAAAGCCAACTTGACACTTCTTTTTTAACCCATGACCAATATATTCCTCAAAGACATATAGTTTCAGTTGGAAGGCAAGACAGGGAAACAGCTCAATAAGGTTAATTCTGGCAGAAAAGAAAATTTTATTTCATAATGAAAATACATTTGCAAAAATGTTACCATATTTTTCTGTCTCTTCCATTAAATATATTTACCTAATTGAAGGAAGGGACTTTTTTTCCTTAAAGTTGAAATATCTATCATATCTGAAGAGAAGATATGACTGCTTCGAATGCAGTATTCTGTTTGTATACAAAACATTGCTTCTGAAAGGTTAATAAAGGCGTGTTTTGGATCCATAAGCATGATGGATGTATATGCTTTCTACAATGAAAACATTTTATGAAGAATTATATCTTAAGTCTGCTCTACTGTAAATTGGAGTATGGGAAATATGCAATGAATTTGAAAAATGCAGGTCTGTTTTATTTTACCTTTTCCCTAACTTACCTGGGAAATTGAGGCAATATAAAAGAAATACACTTACACTTAAAAATAACGGTATCTCAATTGCATTTGTATAATTTGAGATTTAACCAATGAATATGGACAGAACAAATAGATATTTTCAGTAGGGAGGGTTAAAGTATTACTTGAGGTTAAGTAGGAAGGGTTAAAGTATTGTCTTAGGTCTTTTGCTATAGATAATGTATTGTAAGTGGAAAGAAAAAGTCTTTTTATCTCCTTCATGGAGGGGGGGACTAGAATAAAAGAATGCTTGTGATTTAATTTAAAATATTTAAAGGGCTTGACTCCAAGTTAATTCTTAATTTTTAATCACTTTCTTTTTTCTGGAAAATGGAAAAATAATTTGCATGGTAGTGCACGTCGTATTCCTTAAACTCAAAGTTCTTTAAACCAAATGCACAGAGAGACAGATGTTGTTTATTTTTTTCTAAGGACCTAGAAATGACACAGCTTGAAGATGATTTTTAAATAATCACCAGCTAGTCAGTTTTAAATATGCTTCCTTCCATACTGTTCTTCCTTCTGTAAATGAAATGGTAAACATATTGAACTTACCCATATTTATTAACTAACTACTGTATGCCACGCATGGTGTGCAGTACTACATATGTTAAATGACTATGACATAACACTCGCTTCATGGAGTTTTTAGTCTCATTTGGAATAAAAATACTTAAAATTTCAGGTTAAATAATCCTTTTAATTAAAAAGAAATCCAGTTTCTTATCATAATGAATTATCCTGTTGTAAGCTATACTTCTTTTTCCTTTCATTTACAGGTTTATTGAAGAATAATTGAAATATAATAAACCATAACGTACACAAATCTGTTAAGTTTTGATATGTGTGTATACTGTGACTCCATCACCACAATCAAGATAATGAACATATTCTCTATCCCTAGAGGTCTTCTCTTGTCCCTTTGTGATCCCTCCCTCTTATTTATTCCTGCCCAGCCTCCCAGCCCCAGACACCTACTGATATTTCTGTCACTGACTTCTAGTTTATACTCTCAAGAACTTTATACAGTTCTAGTATGCATTCTTTCTTCTATAGTTTCTTTCATTCAATGTAATTATTTCGAGATTCATCTATTTTATTGCATGTATTAATAGTCCATTTGGTTTTATTGCTGTGTAGTATTCCAGCATATGGATATACTACAATTTCATCATCCATTCATCTGTGGATGGCCATTTGTGTTGCTTCCAGCTTTTGATTATGATTATGAACAAAGTTTCTATGAACATCTGTGTACAATGTTCATGTTTATGTGCATGAGTCTTTGTGTGGACATATGATCTCATTTTCTTGGGTAAATAGCTTAACAAAGAACGGCTGGTTGATATAACAGGTTTATATACAAATTTTTAAGAAATTGCCAAACTTACCCTGCCCAGCACCGCCCACTCCATCCCTGTCCTCAGCTGGCCCCTTCACCCATGTCCATCACTCCATGTGGAAGTGCTGGGAGCATGTCAGACAACTGCCCTACAAAGTTGCCGACATCAGCCTGTCTCCCTGGGGGGACACAAAGCCCTGGACATTGTGGAGAGAGATGCCAGGCCTGATGCGCATGTGAGAGATGTACTTGGTCTCCAAGCCACTGAAGGGCACCTGCAAGGCTGCCTACCTACAGATGATGGTGGAGACAGCCATCATCATCGAGACCCTTGTCTATCTAGGATCATGCAGTGGTAGCCGTTGCCAAGGCTGGCATTCCAGTGTGCACCTGGAAGAGTGAAACAGATGAGGAGTACCTCTAGTGCACTGAGCAGATGCTGTACTTGAAGGAAGTCCTCTCAACATGATTCTGATGGTGGAGATGACCTCACCAACCTCATTCACACCTAGTACCTGCAGCTCCTAATAGGCATCTGAGTCATTTCTGAAAGACTAGAACGGGGTCTATAACCTATACATGACAACACATTTTGTTGTTTGTATACTTATTATTGAAGTTTGAAGATTCTTTACATATTCTGGATATAAATCCTTTATCAAATATATGATTTGCAAATAATTTCTTCTAGTCTTTGGTCTTTATTCTGTTAGTATCTTTCAAAGACTAGAAGTTATTCATTCTGATGATGACCAGTTTATTATTTTTTTCTATATGGAAAGTCTTTGCCTAATCCAATGTCAAAAACATTTTCTCTTATGTTTTCCTGTGGAAGTTTTGTAGTTTTAGTATTTTTAGTTTTTACTGTTAGGCCTATGCTCTATTAAAGTTAATTTTTATATATGATGTAAGCTGTAGATTGAAATAATATTTATTTTTAATATAGTTATGTGCTGTTTGTTGAGAGTTAATTTTTGTATATGGTGTAAGCTATAAAAGCTATAAATTGAAATAATTCTTCCCTTTTTAAAATATAAATATGTGCCATTTGCCTTTCTGCACAGAATTGGCTTTGTATCTCTTTTAAAAATCAGTTCTTTCTGGACTCTATTCTTTTCCATTGAACTCTTTGTCTCTATTGAAACTGATACTACGCTGCTTTGGTTATTGTAGCTTTATTAAAATACTTGATATCACCTAAGGTAGTCCTTCAATTTCTTTCCAGGAATTAATTTTTTATTAAGACTTTATTTTTGAGGGCACCTGGGTGGCACAGTCTGTTGAGTGACTGACTCTTGGTTTCAGCTCAGGTCCTGGTCTCAGGGTCCTGGAATTGAGTCTCCTGATGGGCTCCACGCTGAGATTCTCTCTCCCTCTCCTTCTGCCCCTCCTGCTCATGTGCTTGAGCTCTCTCTCTCTCTCTCTAAAATAAATAAATCGTTAAAAAGAAGACTTTATTTTTTTAGAGCAGTTTTAGATTTACAGCAAAACTGAGGGGAAGGTACGCAGAGTTCCCCTATACTCCTGCCCCCACACGTCCAAAGCCTCCCCTTTGTCAGCATTCCCTACCAGAGTGTTACTTTTGTTAAAACCGATGAACCCACAATGATACATCATAACCACTGAAGGTCTATATAGTTTACATTAGGGTTCACTCTTGGTGTTGTACCTTCTGTGTGTTTGAATACATATATAATGGCATATACCCATCATTATGGTATCATACAGAGTATTTTCACTGCCTTAAAAATATGTGCTCAGCCTATTCAACCTTCCCCCAACCTGACCCCTGGCAACCACTGATCATTTTACTGTCCCCATAGTTTTGCCTTTTCAAAATGTTATATAGTTGGGATCATACAGTATGTAGCCTTTTTTAGATTGGCTTCTTTCACTTAGCAATTTGCATTTAAGTTTCCTCCATGTCTTTTCATGGCTTAATAGCTCATTTCTTTTTAGTGCTAAATACTATTCTATATTTATTTATCCATTAGCTACTGCAGGACATCTTGGTTGCTTCCAAGTTTGGCAACTGTAAATAAAGCTTCTGTAAATATCCCTGTGCAGGTTTTTGGGTGGACATACGTTTTCATCTTTGCGTAAATGCCAAGGAATGCTATTGCTGGATTGTATGGTAAGAGTTTCTTTAGTTTTGTAAGTAACCTCCGAACTGTCTTCCGAAGTGGCCATAGCATTTTGCATTCCTATCAGCAATGAATGAGAGTTCCTATTGTTTATATCCTTGGCAGCATTTGGTGTTGTTAATGCTCCAGATTTGAGCCATTCTAATAGGTGTGCACTGGCAACGGATTGTTGTTTTAATTTGCATTTCCCAGATGACATGTGATCTGGAGCATCTTTCCATATGTTTATTTGCCATCTATATATCTTTTTTGTTGAAGGATCTGTTAAGGTTTCTGGCCCATGTTTAAATTGGGTTGTTTGTTTTCTTACTGTTGAATTTGAAGAATTCTTTGTATACCTTGGATAATAGTCCTCTATTAGATATGTCTTTTGTAAATATTTTCTCCCAGTATGTGGCTTGTCTTCTCCTTTTCTTGACATTGCTTTTTGGAGAGCAAACGTTTTTAATTTTAAAGAAGTTCAGCTTACCAATTATTTCTTTCATGAATTGTGCTTTTGTTGTTATATTGAAGAAGTCATTGCCATACCCAAGATCATCTAGGTTTTCTCCTATGTTATCTTCTAGGAGTTTTATAGTTTTGTATTTTACATTTAGGTCTATGATCCATTTTGAGTTAAGTTTTGTGAAGGATTTAGGTCTATAGATTTTTTTTTTTTTGCATGTGGATGTCTAGTTGTTCCAGAACCATTTGTTAAGAAGACTATCTTTGCTTAATTATATTGCCTTTGCTCCTTTGTCAAAGATCAGTTGACTATATTTATTTGGGTCTATTTCTGGGCTCTCTATTCTGTTTCATTAATCAATTTGTCTATTCTCTTTCTAATGCTGCACTATCTTGATTACTGTAGCATTATAGTATGTCTTGTAGAACAGCTCATGTCCGTTCTACAAATCTGTTCTTAGGTTTTTCATAGATGCCCTTTATGAGGGTGAGAATCACCCTTTTTATTTATGGTTTACTAAGAGTTTTTGTTCTGAAGAAATAATAGATGTTGCCTTTTGTTAAATGTATTTCTTACATCTATTGAGATATGTTTTCTCTTTTTCATTCTGTGAATACATGAATTACACTGACTGATTTTTGAATATTAAACCAGTCTTATCTTCCTAGAATAACCCCTATTTGATCATGATATATTATAATTTTTATATTTTTTGGATTTAATATGATAAATTGTGCTAAGAATTTTTGCACCAATTTTTATGAGAGTTATTGTACTATAGTTTTCTTTTCCTTCAATGTCTTTGGTTTTAAGACTACAGTAATACTGCCTTCATAGAATGAATTATATAGTGTTTCCTCTTCTGTTTTCTAAAAGATATTCTGCAGAATTGGAATTACTTTTTCTTTAAATGGTAAAATGGTGAAGCCATATGAACATTGAGGTTTGAGTGTGTATGGGGGGAGAGTTTATAATTGTAAACTAAATCTTAAAAATAGATAGAGGGCTCTCAGTCTTCATATTTACCCACGTAGTGTCTACTCCCAGTGTCTTCATTCCTGTGTTGATTCAGATTTTTATTTTATACCATTGTCCTCAGAACTTCTTTAATATTTCTTGTGATACAGACTTGCTGGCAATGAACTCCTTTAGCTCTTACGTCTGAAAAAGGCTTTATTTCACCTTTGGTTTTAAGTGAAATAGAGTTATAAGTTGACAGGCTTTTTTTCATTAAAGGTGTTGCTCCTTTGTTTTCTGGCTTACTTGTATTCCAATGAGAAATCTGTTGTTAATCTTACTTTGTTCCCCTTTTTTCTCTGTCTTCTTTTAAGATTTTATCTTTATCACTGACTTCAAGCAATTTGATTATGATGTGCCTTGGTGTAGTTTTTATTTTTTTCACATCTCTTGTACTTGGGGTTTGTGGAACGTCTTGAAACTATGGGTCTATAGTTTAATTCAATCTTGGAAAAGTTTTGTCAGTAGTTTCTTCAAATAATTTTTGTCACCTCCCCACCCCCCTTTTAGGGACTCAAATTACATGCATATTTGGCCACTTGAAGTTGTCCCACAGCTCTCTGAATTATTCGTGAGGCTGTGCGCTCTGGTCTGTCAGCTTCACAAGAGTTTATTATTTACCCCCTCCCCCCCGCTTAGGAGGGACAAGAAGGCTCCAGTGGGCTGGAGTTGGGTATTTCCCATCCCTCAGGTCACGTAAGCTCTAATAAAACCCATCTGTTTAAGCTCTGTTAACTAGTTCTCCCTGAGGGCAGGCCTTGTTAAGAAGAGTGTTCTGGTGTCTTTCAAAATGGTTCCTTTTCCTCTCTCCCTGCCAGAAGTATGTGGGGGGTTTTCTCAGCTGTTCACTGCGGGACCCTGGTGAAGCTCCCGGAGGTAAAACGGAACAAAAGTGAGTGAATGTTTTACACTGCTGAGTGCTGGCTATTTTTGTATTCTATAAATATTCTTGAGATTTGTTCTGGGATACCGTTAATTTACTTGGAAATGATTTGATTCCTGTCGAGTCTTGCTTTAAAGCTTAGTTCGGTAGGATGTGTAACATTACTCAAGGGCAAATTTTGCCACAGTGGTAAGAGAACTTTTCTGAGTACTCTACTTGGTGGTGTTTGCTTCTGAGGTTTTCCCTCAGCTGGTGGGAACAGGAACTCTCCTTGGACTACTGGAGAGTATTCCCTCTACTGCCTTTCCCAGCCCTTGGTAATTTCTTCACATGCATGAGCTGGTAATAGCCTGGCTGAAGTTTCTAGGGGGAGCCTCCATGAATCTCTGCAGGTCCTTATGTGGCTCTCTAGCCACCATGGCCTTTCTTGTCTTCCAGCAATATCTGCTCAACTCAGGGAAACTGCTAAGCTTTGCCTGGCTTCCCTTTTCCTCACCAAGTCAGGTAAACCTTTTTCAGGAATTATTGCCTTAGGTCACCTGAAGCATAGTATCTTGAGACCTATTGTTTCGTACATTTCCCTGTCCCGACCTGTTGTTTTATTAAAGTTAAGAGGGGCCTGTTACTCAGTTTTGGCCAGAAGAAAAATGCCGTCATTTTAAAATTTTGCTTTTAATACTTATCTTAATTGGGTGGTTATGATTTATGTGTATATGGATTTTGTAACTCAGTGGCATTAAAAGTATAAATTATGCAGATTTAATGTAGGATAATTTAAGAATTTTAATTAACTCTCCATGTTTAAATTTTACATAATGCAAACAAATCCTCCAACAAAAAAGCCAATAAATTTTAGGAATTATTTTCAAAACTGGACAGATCAATGGGTTGTAAAGTAGGTTCATGCTACTGACACATTTTGGCACTTTTGTTTAACTTAGTTGAAGTATTTTTTTTTTTAAGATTTTATTTATTTGCCAGAGAGAGAGAGAGAGAGTGCTCAGAAGAGTATAAGGGAGGGGGGTGGGTTGGCAGGCAGAGGGAGAAGCCGGCTCCTTGCTGAGCAGGACTCAATCCCAGGATCCTGGGATCATGACCTGAGCTGAAGGCAGAGGCTTTACTGACCGAGCCACCTGGCCACCCTGTTGGGTTTGAATTTTGCAAAATATTCAGTAATGAGTCAGTTATACAAAGTGTTGTTTATGTAAGTTTATCTCCTGAAGGGGAGGCATTATTATCTTTATCACCTAAGGGTAAGAGCTGAGGCTCACAGAGCTTTTGACGTTTGCTTAACTGTGTAACTGAGAGAATCAGAGCAAGTAATGAGACCAAAATACCGAGGAGTTCAGAAATACTTATGCGATTCCACATTGATTTAGTGGTTGCTGTAAATTCTTAGGTACATTTGTGAATTAACAATGCAAATGTAATGGGTTTAATGTTAAAAAGTTGAGGAAGCTATATATATGCTATTCCAGATTTTGTTACATGAAGCTATAAATGATTATGTATATTGATGTTTATTAAACCCCTCTAAGGGGATGGACCACCCACTTTACTTCCCGAAAGGAATCGGTATCTCTCTAATGTTGCTTTCATCAAAAGTAGGAGTGAACTATCTGACTAATGATATTTGGAAAAAAGAATCTGAGCCTGGGTCCGCTCCACCCTTTTCCTGATTTTCTCCCTCTCCCTTTTCCCTTTTCCTCTCCATCTCTCACACTTGCTCCAACTTGCCTCTTATTTCTGCTTCCTCCAGGAAATGTGGGACGGAGCACTATGCAGGACCTTTTAGGTTTGCCAAACTCGCTTGTCCTTTCTTCTACCTCGTCTCTTGGATTCTTGGACTCTGCATTTTGTGTGTTGAGAGGAAGGCCAGAATCCTCTGGTGACTGACTGGTAAGGCTTGGTTTGGAACTCTTAGGGAGGTTTTTTTTTTTGGCTTCAGTTCCTAGCCACATATCCGTCCAGCTTTACCAGTAATATATTTGATGTTTTAAAGTTTGTTTTTAAAGGTGAGAGGATTGGGGCGCCTGGGTGACTCAGTCAGTGAAGCCTCTACCTTCGGCTTGGGTCATGATCCCAGGGTCCTGGGATTGAACCCCACATGGGTCTCCTTGCTCAGTGGGGACTCTGCCTCTCCCTCGCCCTCTGCCCCTCCCCCCACTCAAGTGAGCGCTCTCGCTCTCTCTCTCACACACACAAATAAATAAATGTCTTAAATAAAGGTGGGAGGATCATCTCCTTCACAAACCACAACAAGTGCTTTCAAGTCATGTAGTTATTTCCTAAGAGTAGGAAGAATTCTCTTTAAGTAATCATGTATTTATTTATCAAGCCCATATCCCTAGCATCAGATTAGTATTTACCAAATATGCACTAGTACGGGTACACTGGCTATTCATTGTTGAAATACTTTTATACAGTCTAGTAAGCATCTGGTTCCCCAAGCTCTCAAGTACTCACCCATGGTCCTAACAGTCAAAGCCCCTCCTTTAGGGCCATCCTGAATACCCCCAAAATGACAGCTAAAGGGTAAATAGCTGGCATAGTGGAACACTGCCAAGACTCTGTTCAAGCACTATGGCTGGCATCCATTTTGGTTGTCAGACCCATATTGAGAAATATTGACTACTACCCCTGCCTGACCATTAAAAAGAAGGTAAAATTAAAATACATATTGTAAAATATAATAGAGAACATAAAAACAATTTTGTTTACTAAAATTGATGTTATTTTCAAAAGTTTTTGTTATGTGAATAACTGCATTAAATGTATCATTTTTTCCTCTATTGGTACCTATAAAGACAATATGAAATTTAGCCTAAAAAAAGGGGAAAAAACGAGTTAGTCAAAACCTGCCTTTTTTTGACAAAAGATTTGAAATGGCTTATAGGAAATACATATAATAGAAATACAAAATAAAATATAAATTTGAATAGTCACCAAAGTGAGATGAAACTAAAAATGTAGATTTCTAGGCTTCCTGGACTATACAGTTGCTTAAGGTAGGTGATAAATTTCATTCTGAGACTCCTAGCAGTGAAGTTTAAAGAAATCCAACAGAAGAGAAAAAAAAATTGTCAAATATTTTTATATCTCTGGATGAATGATGACTTTTTAGCTTAAAATCAATACATGAAATCATGATGGAGAAATGGTAGATTTAACTACATATAATTTTAAATCTATGTTATATCAAAAATAATATAATTTGTCTTTAAGGGATCATAACAGGCTCAGAGAAAGATTTCTAGGGAATATGACAGTGATTTTTTTTTTTTTTTCCTTCTGGATTTGCAAAAGCTGCTTAAGATCTCAGAAGGATTGTCCTTGGTAGGTTTGTCTTCTCTTTCAAATACTTTTTTTTTAAAGATTTTATTTATTCACTTGAGACACAGAGATACAGAGAGGGAGAGAGAGAGCATGAGCAGGGAGAGAGGCGAGGGAGAGGGAGAAGCAGGCTTCCCGCGGAGCAGGGAGCCTGATGTGGGCTCCATCCCAGGACCCTGGGATCATGACCTGAGCTGAAGGCAGACGCTTAACCATCTGAGCCACCCAGGCACCCCTTCTCTTTCAAATATTTTAAATGTCTGGCAGAACAGACTTATAAACCTACTAAGTGACCACTTAATTCTCACCAGTTCTCTTCTGTGTTCTGGAGCTTCATCCTAGGATGCATGCTTCTGGTAATGTTCTACTTGATACCGAAATTACGGGTCGTCTGTGTGACTTCCAAGTATTTTTCATTGTTCAGATATGCTTGTTACTACCTGTAGCCACAAGTAATTGAACTGCTGATTTAAGCCAATGAGCATTTTCCAGGAGGACTTTGAAACTGAATTCAGGTGATTCTGATCAGTCTGGCATCATTTTTATAAAAGGGTGAAAATGTGCAGGGGGCTATTGGTGATGATAGCTCTCTATCATGAATGTTATAAAACAGATAAAAGTAATTTTCTTTCTTTTCTTTTTTTTAAAGATTTTATTTATTTATTTGAGAGAGAGAGAATGAGAGAGAGCACATGAAGGGGGGGGGGGTCAGAGGGAGAAGCAGACTCCCTGACAAGCAGGTAGCCCGATGTGGGACTCGATCCAGGGACTCCAGGATCATGACCTGAGCCGAAGACAGTCGCTTAACCAACTGAGCCACCCAGGCGCCCTAAAAGTAATTTTCAAAGTGGGAGAAGAGTGAAGCAGATCAGCAGAGTGTGGAGAGAGGACTTTGTGATTTTTTTTTTTTTTTTTTCCTTCCCTACAGCTTTTCAGGTATTGGTTTCATACCCTCCTTTGGCCTCAGCGGAAATTCTGCCCTTCGCTTTCCTGAGAAGCATTTGTGTCTTTATGATAAGTCTCCCTCTCTATTTAAGTTAGCTCCTGAACAGTTCCTATGAAAACATGGGCCCATCAGAACTTTTGATGTGTATCTTCACCTAAGTCGTGCCTGAGATTATAACTTCCAGCCCCGTGCCTTGATTTCTGATTGCTCCCGAAGAGTTTGCCTCTGAGACTGTGTCCCCTACCTCCACACTCAGGTGTGCAAGTCTTGTATTAGCTCCAAAGCCCCTCCTTCTTCTGACTTCTCCATGTTACATTTATTTATTTCATGTTACTTTTAGATTCTGACTTCTGTAATTCTTTACATTCCCATCTGGTCACTACACAAAGAAGTGAATTAAGATATGTTGAAGTTTCTGGTAGAAACAGCTTGGGAAATTTTTTCTAAATATTTTACATAACAATATAACTTTAAAATTCTATGTTAAATTTAAACCTCCACTATTGTACCTGTACGCCATTTTGCTGTATTATGACAATACATTATTCTAATCTGTTAATTTGGAATTAATAATTTTATGAAAATATGCATTAGTTGAATTTCAATTTATTCCTGTAGGGTCCCAGGATCTGCTGGGCTTACTAGAACATAAAGTGAGAAATCAGCAGAATGTTTTGAAGAGTGATGACTAATTTGTAATTCCTTAAAAAGATCATGTATAGAAATATTGCATTGCTTTTAGCATATAAGTTCTAATTTATATGCAGTACAGTAGGGATTATGAGGAAAAATACTGCCATACTACATAGTACAGTAATGTGTTGTTGTCTTGTGGGACGAGGTCTATTTCACATTATTTTAGAGATTTAATGGTGGGGAGGAATCTTACTTAGGCTTCCATCACTGTTAGAATAAAGGTGCGGTTTGTCTTCCATCTTGAGTCCTTTGAGTGCTTTGTTCAACAACTTACGATTTTGATTGCTATAGTTAAAGATGATTAAGAACCTTTCAAATGCTACATATAATTGAAAAGTTTTTGGAGTCTTAATTTCTTAGACAAACATAAAACAATGTAACATCCTTGCTATTTGTTATAATTGATGCAAAACCTAGTGTTCAAAAAGGGACCAAGGCGAATTAAGTACATTTATTATTAACATACATTTAAATTTGTTGCACCCATTGCACTCAAGATAAGTTTGCTAAAGACGCCCTTTCCTACTTAGGAAAAAAACACATCACATCCAGATACTTAAACACTTTTGCCCTGCTAAAAGCCAGTGGTATTTAGGCAAGATGATCCTATATTAAGAAAAAACTTGTGGAGCTTGAATGATGTTTGATTGCTTTCAGCTGTTCTCTAATCCAAAGCCAGAGAGCTGCTTACTCGTAACCTCAGGGAAAACAACTCCACAGCAACTCATTTTACACCAAAACGATTAACTGAACTTAATTGGGCATAGCATTTAATAAAAAGAGTCTCCTTTGGGAAAACAATTTTTTATGTGTCTGCAACCACAAAGCATAAAATTGCTATGATTTGTGTATGTATGTGTGTGTTCTAGTAACAACTTTATAAAAGATTCTAGAAACCAACATAACTTCTGCATGGTGTTTGCCAAATTGTTAACTATTAGAAAAATGATGTCCATTTCTCTTTCAACACTTATATGAGACTTCATCTTCTGACCAATGATTTATTAAATTCTACAGGAATAGAATAAATGTGAATTTTGTTTGAAAAGTCTTCCTCTTTGAAGTGCTTCCTATGAACTTCTCTGTGGAGACGTGTAATTCAAGCTGTATTTTCTGTGATACAGGGCAATTTCTTTTTAATATCTAAAAAATGATGAAAATACAAATCGATGAAGTATAGATTGTGATACAGCTTACTGGTGCTCTTTTAGAATATTAGTTTACTTGTCCATTAAATTTTAAAATGTAACATTTTGCCCCAGGGTTATAATACACATCTTATTTGACATAGATAACAATGCCTACCATTATGTTGTACAGAAATTTCAATTTATGCATCATTTGTACAGTATTCTACCTTAGTTTAATAATACAATTGAAATAACTTTGAATTTTTAAAGAGCCTTAAACCTTAAGTTCTGAGGGAAAAAAATGACACTTAAAATTAGTCTTTTTACTGTCAGTGAAGGGGTAATGTGAATAAAAGAGGAGATATGAAAAATAGGCTTATTTGTCATTATTGGTTTTAAAAGTCAAGTTGAGTAGAGTGGGAAAGAGAGGGTTTTATTCTGATTCCCTTTTTGTGATAAATCTAAAAGCTCTTAAAATTTTGGAGATGCTATTTTAGGACATGTTGGCATAAATATTTGTAAAATTCTTGCCTTAAAGTAAGAACTAAATGTTTCTCAGAGGAAATGTATTTGTCACAGATAAGAGCATTCTAAAATAATCTGTTTTAAAGTAAATATAAAATATGGAATATTTGGTGTTCTGCTGCTTTGTATTCAAATATAAATCTGAGTGCCCTGAAATTATTATTTGCCAGTTCTGGAAGTCAAAAGTCTCCCACTTAGGCATGTAGTTCTTTAACCATAGTAAAAATTAAAGCATGAGCTCTGAAAGAGAGCATATGCGTAATGAAATAGATTCACCACATTTTATCCATAAATATGTCTAGGTCTAGAGAGGTCAAATGACATGCCGATGATCAAATTCATTAGAACCTGGAAATAGTTGTAAATAGCTAAAAAATAATTACTTTTCAATTGGTTCTTGTGCTTTTTCTGATTTTTGTATTAAACTATGATTACAATAATCTCTGGAATGACTGTCTGGGTTCAAATTCCAGCTTGGCTACTTAGAAATTATGTGACCTTGAGCAATTTACTTTACCACTCTTTGCCTCATTTTTCTCACTCCTACCAGGGGGATATAACAATATTTACTTCCTAGGATTGTTATGAAGGTTAAATGATTTAAAACCATTTTGAACAGTGCTTGGAATGAAAATAGTACATTCAGCTGGATAGACTCAGTACATGTGATGGTCCTCTATCTTGCCTATGATGAAAAAATCCATTAAAGACTTTGTTCTTCTGTTTTTTTATACAAATATTCAAAGCAGTTTTATTTTTAATAGCCAGAATGTGGAATCAACCCAGTTATTCTTCAAAAGATGAATGGCTGACAATTCATGATATATATACATACTATGGAATACTAACGACTTAACAACAAAGTGGAATAAAGCCTTGATACACACAGGAACTTGACTATCCAGGGGATATTCTAGGTGAAATAAACCAATCACAAAGGTTAAATATCACATTATCCCATTTATATAACATTTTTGAAATGAAAAATTTGCTAAGAGTTAGGGATGGGGGCTAAGCAGGGGGAGAGGTGGATATGGTTATCAAGGGCAACAGGAGGAATTCTTACAGTGATGGGACTGTTTGGCATCTTGATTCTGTGGTGGATCTACAAACCTATAATTGTGGTAATATTTTTTGGAACTAAATACACCCCTCCACACAAACACCTGCACATGCACAGATGAATATAGGTAAAAGTAGGGAAATTGGAATAAGATGGGTGAATTCTATCTATTCAATATCCTTGTTGTATTCTGCAAAATACTGTATTACAATGGATAAAGAAAGTAACTATGGGGCTTCTCTATTACTTTTCATAACTACTTATGAACTGCATTAGAACTGCATTTGAATCTACAACTATCTCCACAAGAATTTCAATTAAAAAATAAGGTAAAGGGCGCCTGGGTGGCTCAGTTGGTTAAGCGACTGCCTTCGGCTCAGGTCATGATCCTGGAGTCCTGGGATCGAGTCCCGCATCGGGCTCCCTGCTCAGCAGGGAGTCTGCTTCTCCCTCTGACCCTCCTCCCTCTCGTGCTCTCTGTCTCTCATTGTCTCTCTCGCAAATAAATAAAATCTTAAAAAAAAAAAAAAAAAATAAGGTAAGGCAGAGACTGCTTGGGATTTGAAAATTACTATCCATAATCATGTGTAGGAGATAGACCATTACAATTAAAAGTGTACTACTATATAGAATAAGAATATATAAAATATACAGAATATCATAGAACATGAATAGGATCATAGAATCCAAAAGACACTTGAGAGATAACTTCATCCAGATGAAGATTTTGTCATTCTTTGGCAAAATGGGAAATGTAAGTATGATTGTTGGCATAAATTTTCTAACTGTCCTAACTTGGGAAGAAACTATATTTTATTCTGAGATTATGCCCTTCCTACTTTTTGATTTATAATTTTCTTTCTTTTTACAAAATAATAGTTATAATAGTTGTTTTTGTAATGCCCTTCCTTGATAAAATAAAAAGTTGATAAACTTAAAAAAAATGGAATAGGTACAAATATGGCCCTCCTCTTCTGCCAAAGAATAGAAAAGGGATAGGATAGGAAAAACAAATGAAAGTAACACTCACCAGCAAAAATACGGCACTTGAATGGAAAAGGGAAATGATATCGAATATACAGAGATGTGTCAATGTATAAAGGTGAGGGAGAGACTGGAAAGCCTAGGGAAAGGTGAAGAGAAAGGAGAAAGAGCATGGGCCGGCAGAAGCTGACACAGTGTTGAGAATGCAAATGAGGAAGAGCCGGAAAGCACAGCCAAGGGTTTTCCACAATGATCACATGCACAGAATTTCCCTTCAGAAGGAGTTCTTATGTTTTGGGCAGGGTTGGACCCTGTGAGATTGCACTGCATGTGCATGGAGTCTCTTCAACAGGAACTTTCTGATGGTCATTGAACGTATTCTGCGGTTTAAAAGTTGCCTACATTCCTCGTACTCAAATATGTTCTTTCCTTACAAGTTACCACAGTATGTTTAGGGTCGGACCCTAGCAAAAAAATTAAGTCGTGTTCACAAATTCATAAAATTTAGCTTCTGATTGAGTTCTTTTGAGTAAGAATGTCCTGGGAATTTTTCTACATTTATTATTTTTATAGGTTTCTATCACTGCTTCTCAGAGGATTGTTTAAACTTAAATTATTATGGACAATTTTAATATACGAGGCACGTTTATGAAATCATCTGGGGAGAAAGCAGACTGAAATTTTCATCAACGTTTTCCACAAGCCCGCCCTTCACCCAGACACTCTCATGAGTAAGGGCTTCCCTTCGGGTGAAGGCTGCTTCCACTGAATGTCTCTTTTTTGTTTCTTTCATGCTTCTCCATCTGGTCCTTATGACCCCGGGCCAATCCACAGTAACACAACCAGGCGTCTTTCCTTGCCACCTTTATATTTTCAAACGATGTGATGGATCATCTTTAAAATTGCCCTAATTGAGGTTGATTTTTTTTTTTTTTCCTGGGTACATTTGCAAAATCTGCACGCTGCCCATCAGGCTATAGCTCCTCATCAAGTGCCCTCCACATTTCCCTGGGGTAGAGCCTGAGGACTCATGGCAGCTGGGTGAATTCAAACAAGAAAATGCTTCAGCAAACTCAGGGTCTTATGAAGGCATGCACTCAGACACACACATGCACACCAGTTTTTCAACCTCCTGACATGACAGCCTACATAATATACGGAAATAGTTCAAGTATTATAAAAATGGATAGAGCTCAGTTTTTCCTCCTGGTATTAGTGTCATGGATTTAGTACCAAATATGCCTTCTGCCCACAGTAGTTACCTTGGAAGTGAACTATACACTCAAAATACGGATACTTTTAGTGATAAAGGATAACCAGGAAGGAGTATTTAGGTGGATTTCTGCAGTATCAAAATTCTCAAACTGGATTTCCTCATTTAAGAAAAATACAATTTCCAAATGAGTATATTGAGAATGACTTACACTCAGAATATATTTGTCATGAAATTACCAAAGAATCTGTCAACCTTTATGCTGCTTGGTTTGTCCTTGTATTTGTATATTCAACTCTCTCATGAGTTAATCCCAAAATAAATTGTTTCCCATTTTTGCAGTTAAAAAAGTAGCCTGTTTTATTCTTAAGTATTACTTAAAATATTTTTGTAAAGATTCTATATATTGTGTATTACAAATCATCTATTCAGTTGTTGATGTCTGACTTAGTAAAATAGTTACCATGATTATTCTCTTTGATCTACTGGAGACTTACCATATATTTGATCCATATAAGGCTTAGGCTCTTTCTTGCTTGCATTTGTCTACATCCTCTGCTAAAGGTCACTAGGAATGCATGTGTAGTTGAACAAGTAGGGCTTGTTTCTCTTGTAAGGAGAGAGACTACATGCTGTCAGGTACTGAGTAACATCTTGGTAGTGGGGTGTTAGGGAGGACTTATTGTAGGATTTAGACTCATCGTAGGTGGTTTTGGAGAGTGTTTAAAGATGATTTGCTCTAAATTGGATGCTATCAGGAAATGTGGGTAATTCCATGATTTGGTATTTTAATAGATCTTATCTAGAAGGAGGGCAGGGCTAAAGCTGCAATTTATAAAGAAGAGACAGTTACTCATATGAGCCAGAATGGGAGAATGTTGAGTTATTTTTATGGTTTGGACAATGTTTATGTTCAGACCTGTACAGGGGTTGGTCTTGTTTTTTGTCTTGATCCATCACAACCCCTGAGTGGCTTTGTCTAATGTTGATGTTTGGTAAAATTATTTACGTTCATGGGAGAACATTGAGATCTGTCTATATCAGGTAACCTCCTAGCAACACCAGTGTCCAGCTAATAGTCCCAGACCAACACCTGATGTTAAAGACAGCTCTTCTTTGTCTCACATTTATTTTCTGTACCTTCCTTCCATTTCTGAAAGATAAGGTTGTCTACTTTTAAAACTATGCTGTCCACCTTTATCATTTATCATCTTGCCCATGCCATGAGGAAGGTTTCAATAGAAATAATTAGGCTATTTTTGACTCCATGCTTAGATGGCAGAGTCCTCTGCTCAGTGGTTCTCTAGTAAATAATTCTCTCTCATAGTGATACAAGATGCATTACTTGTCACAGCCTCCTTTTGTCATCCTGCAGGACTTTATTAAGTGGAATTAACTGGTGGTAATCCACAGTACCTTTCAACTTAGAATATTTTGACTTGACTTTACCTCTAGTTGTTATGTAGACTCTGTACAATTTAAGAATTTGATTTGGTGATGCTGGATATGTTTAAGGAACACAGAAGCCAAGATGAGAAGATGATGTCACAAGTTTCTAGGACCTCACAGACAAGCTGAAAGAAGGCCTCTTGGGCAAACATTGATGAGTGAAGGATGAAGTTCATTTGGCAGGATGAGAGAATGTTGGTTTGTTTCCTTTTTCTGTGTGCTTGCCTTGCTCAGAATGTCTATTCTGGAGTAGATCCCAGCTTAATAAGGGCCGTGAACATCATGGCATTATTAAAATCATCTAAGCCTTTGAAAGTCAAACTAGTCCGATTTATTGTACATTAAGTTATCCTAGGACTCTTTAAAGCTATGGCAATTGTTAAGGATTCCCAGGCTTCGGTAGCAGAGGAAACTTTTTCTTTCTTTTCATAGTCTTCTTGTGCCTCAAAACCAAAACAAAACAAAACAAACATTTTGGTGCCACATGGGAACAATACAGGATTATATACCATTTAAACAGTTGTAAAGCTTTTCTATTTTTCTTTTAACCAATGCTTCCATGGCCTTGTTCTTCTATGTATGAAATAAAACCCCTTTGTCATCTTCTCTGTTTCACTGGAAAATATATGATGTTAGAGTATGAACTCTGGAGCCAGACTGAGTTCAAATCCTGGCTCCATACATCCTTGTGTGACTTTGGGCAAGTTATTTAATCTCTCTGTGCCTCTGCTTTCTCATCTGTAAAACTGGGTAAAAACAATATCTCTCTCTGTTGGGTCATTGTGATGATTGAATGTGTTTTTATACATTTTATACATTTATAAAGTATTTAAAACAGTTTCCAGCACCAAGTAAGCATTCAGTAAATTCAAGATATTAATTACCTTTTAAAGATAGCTATTTAATTAAATATGTCAGTTACCTTTTGGTTGATTACAACTCTTACCAAACCTAGTGGTATAAAACAATAGCAATAATTTATTATTCTCACTGCTTTGGGGATTGACTGGGCTTTAGCTAGTTGGTTTCTGCTCAGAATTTCTCATATGGTTGCTGTTGGATGTTGACTTGAGTCATCTCAGAGACTGCTTCTCTCATAATTCTGGTTGGTAGCTGGGAGCTCAGCAGAAGCTGTTGTCTAGAACACCTATATATGGTCTCTGGATGCAATCTGGAGTTCTCCCAGCATGGTGGCTAAGTTCCCAGGGCAAGCTTCCCAGGCATATGAGCTGGGGTGGGGGTGGGGGGAGCTGTATCTGTTTTTTCTATTTAATCTTGCCTTAGAAGCAGGTTAAGACCAGCCCATATTCAAGAGGAACTAGCAATTGGTCTAATATTCTAGTTTTCATAATGGCTCATTTGGATTTATATATGATTAAAATTCATTGGAGAGCTGCAATATCAAATGCTTTATCTGAAATACTAACTTTGTCTATTATCATAAGCTGCTGTGATGGTTAAATTTTATGGTCAACTTAGCCAGGCCACAGTGCCCAGTTGTTTTGTCTAACTAACTAAATACTAGTCTAGATGTTGCTGTGAAGCTATTTGGATGTGATAAACATATAATTAATAAACTTTAAAATAATGGAAAATATTCTTGATAACGTGGGTGGGCCTTATCAATTAGTTGAAGGTCTTAAGAGCAAAAACAAGAGTTTTCCCAGAGAAGAATGAATTCTGCCTCTAAGACTGCAATACAGAAATCCTGCCTGAGTTAGTTCTAGCCTGCTGCCTCCCCTGCAAATTTCAGATGAGGGCCTCCTACAATTTTAAGTCCAGTCCTTAAAAACAAAAACAAAAACAACAAAACAACTCTTAATATACATTTATGTCTATCCTGTTGGTTCTGTTTCTCTGGAGAACCCTGACTAATACAATTCTATTTAGCATTATATAATTGTGACTTTTATACCTTTAAGTACATGATAGGGACCCTGAGTGCAGGGAATTTATATTCTCCAGGAATATGCCCTATGAATACTTATTGAATGAATCAATGAAAACTTGGTGACACTTTCCCCATAACTTATAATGCTCTTTATTTCATTAGGCTTCACTGATGGTTAAAGGACCTGAGGGTCAACTTAGTTTTTCTAAATCAACACAAAGTCATTTATATGTTAATTTATGATTCAGACTTTATCTGTATTTTGAGTAAGACTAGATACCAGAGCTAGGTTAAAAATGGCTGGGTTTGCTCTGAAAACTGAAATTGAAATATTTGAAAATGCAATCAGGCTTCTCATTTTATGCCCTAATCTGCTCCATTTATTAACATGTATCCTACTGAGAAGTATACTGCTCCAAATTTATATATATGACCAGATTCAGAAAGTTAGAGTATTTAGATGTTGCGTAATAGATATTTTGAACTGGCCATTCCCTTCAAATTGGATTTGGTTATCAGTATATTGCCTAGATTTTTGTTTTCTGTTTATTTATATGCATCTTCCCAACTTAAATCTTTTTTTTTTTTTTTTTTTGCTGTTTCATACATTCAATTTTAATATGAATTTAAAAAAGTGATAGTTGTTTGAGGTTCAGGAATCTAAAATTCTAAGAAGCTCAGGATGTGAGATGGCAGAAATTTCATTTGTTTCTATGTTTAATCTTATTAGCATACATAATTGAGACTAGGCAAATCCTAACACATACCACCCACCTTTTCTACATTGTTGTTGTTGTTGTTTTTTGAGATTTTATTTATTTATATGCCCAGAGAGCGAGAGAGAGGGAGAGAGAGAGAGCACAAGCAGGTGGGGGAGCTGCAGACAGAGGGAGAAGCAGGCCCTCCACTGAGCAGGGAGCCCGACCTGGGACTCCATACTAGGACCCCAAGATCATGACCTGAGCCGAAGGCAGATGCTTAACTGACTGAGCCACCCAGATACCCCTGTAATTTACCCATTATTTTAATGTTTTAGTAGAATTCCCTTATGTAAGAACCACTTTATTCAGAATTTTTTTTTAGTTTTATTTAAGTAATCTCTACACCCAATGTGAGGCTCTAACTCATGACCCCGAATGCAGGAGTCCCATGCTCTTCTGACTGAGGGAGTCAGGCACCCCAAGAATTTTAAAATAACATTTAATTATTGAAAGCTGAATTTTTAGGATCGTGGCCATCATCAAAAGTATGTGGATTTTAATGGCTTCTGTCACAATGATTCCTGGGTTTCCCCGATTCTATCATTTTTGAACCACCCTACATGACTTTGCTTCTTCAGCTTTTGCACAGTAAGTGCTCTACCTGTGTGTGAGCAAAATGGGCTCTCTCCCTAGAACCAGATAATATTTTGCCCAATTTATACTCTCTGGTGACATCACCTCTCGCTTTTCTCCCCTCTCACCTAATTACTTATCTTCAGAATGAGACATTGATTTTACACACACACACACACACACACGTGCGTACGTGCATGTACGAGACGGGGTGTGGGTGGGGGGGAGGAGAGGGAGAAGGAGACGGACAGGGACATCGAGACACCACTAGGCTGGATTCAGGGGCCTTGCTCTGTGGTTCAGTGGCACTTTGTCCAAACTTGTCTCCTCTCCATTCTATAAGCTTTTTTTTTTTTTTTTAAAGATTTTATTTATTTGACAGAGAGACACAGCGAGAGAGGGAACACAAGCAGGGGGAGTGGGAGAGGGAGAAGCAGGCTTCCCGCTGAGCAGGGAGTCCGATGCGGGGCTCGATCCCAGGACCCCGGGATCATGACCTGAGCCGAAGGCAAACGCATTACTGACTGAGCCACCCAGGCGCCCCTCTACAAGCTTTGTGTTCACAATGTTCATTAAGTCACCAGCGCCTAGCAAAGGACTCAAGCATTGTAGACATTAACAATAAACGCATCAACAGTTACAGATTTTGCAATCACTTCATTCAGGTGGAGAAAAATCTTTGAAGGAAGGCATAAGTGTTTAGAGACCAAAAGCTAGCAAAGAGGTATTTATAGTTTTTTAAAAACTTCAGATATTTGACCAACTGCTAATTTCTAAAGTTTTTTTTCGAGCCACACTCCTAGTTATTACCTGAACTCAGTGTATTATTTTCATATGTTAACAAAGAGATAATGTAAACAATGAATCTATACAGTATATGCTGCTTAAGAAAACTGAAAAAATAAAGAACCCATGCCATTTTTATACTTTATATAAATGTGGCATTGAATTTTGTTATGTTTTAAGTATATGTTTTTATTTGCAAAAAATCATCTCTAGTAATTAAGTGATGAAAAGAAAATTATTTTTAAGATGTAAACCAATTATAAAATTGTATCTATATCAATAATATGTGTATATTTTGCAAGTATATATGTATGTTTGTGTATATATGTATTTGCATTATGTATATGTATATAGAATAGTACATGCTTTATATGGTCATTAATGAGGATTAAATATAAAGTGCTTTGAACAGTGCCTGGAACATAAAAAACATGTAAATTTTGTTAATATTATGGTTATGAAGAATAATTATTTTTGGGTCGAGGCAGTTGTTTTTTCTCTCTTCATTTCTACAGAAAATAAAAGATAAAATATTTTCTGGTCCTCAGAGCTAGTTATCATACAGTGACAATTTGTGTTTTGGGATTCGGTGGACCGAAAGTAGCATCCATATCAGGTCAAGCTAAAAGAGATTATGCATTAGTGTTTGCAGTCAGAACGCCATCACCCTTGCTTCTTTTCTTTGGACAGAGGAAAGTTCTGAGGTCACAATCAAGCAGGGCTTTTGCTCCCAGTGGTGATCTTCTGTCAGTTCCTCTAAGTTTCAGATTGCAGCTTTGTATCTCCTAGAACTTACAAGCTTTTAGAAATTTTCATCTAAAATTAGTTTTCTAGAAAACTCACCCTAGTTTTATTTTTTCTGATATATTTTGTTGCTTTCCCTCTGAAGCAATTGGAATAAACATAGGAATTTCAGATATATTATTACTTCAACAGGTGTCTCCCTGTACACACTCAACACTGTCATTTCTGCATACTCATTAGCATGTTTTTATTCTACCACATTTCACTTATGAGGTGCTTGCTCAGAAAAAGTAAAGGCAATGGTCACTATATAAAATTCTGTTTAAGTGTTTAAGTGGAATGAGTATATTTGAGCTCTATATTTTTATTTTATGAACTTAAAAGTATATTTTATTTTATTTTTTTATTTTTTAAAGGTATATTTTATTGACTATCTTCCCTCTTACTCTTTTTTTTTTTTTTTAAGATTTTATTTATTTATTTGACAGAGAGAGACAAAGCAGGAGAAGGGACACAAGCAAGGAGAGTGGGAGAGGGAGAAGCAGGCTTCCCACTGAGCAGGGAGCCCGATGCGGGGCTCGATCCCAGGGTCCTGGGATCAAGACTTGAGCCAAAGGCAGACGCTTAATGACTGAGCCACCCAGGTGCCCCACCCCCCTTACTCTTTAAAAAAATTGTATTCACAGTATCTCCTCTCTGTTTTTCATTACTCTTCCCCAATTTTTAAATTTCTAAAACCAGCTGCACTCAACCTACTATGAGTTGTACAGTGATTTACAATTTTTAAGGCTCTTTTGTGCTTTCATTCTCACAAAGATCATATGAGATCATCATGTCAGGGAATAATGCCCCTCACCCCTTTTTCTGAAATAGAGTAAAAAATAGTTTAGTGACCTGACAGTGTTAAGCTTCCCAGTAAATATTATGCAATGATTTGGTCTTACATCGTTGGTCTCCCAAATATATCCATTGCATCATGCTACTTCCAATACAGAAAAAGGCTTAATGTAATGAAATGATTCTAATCTAAAAGTAAAAATATAAAAAAGTAATTTAAAAATGTAGATTTTAATAATTATTCTTGTCCTAGATTACTTATTTGTGTTAATAAGAGCCCCCTTTTCCCAACTTACCCTCATGAGTTCTTCACATTCATCAACACTAACAATAGTCCCTATAGGAAAGGAGACCATTTCTCCAGGGTAGTGAGAGATGAAGGAAAAGAAGGTGAAAGAGGAGGTTTGGAATGGCCTATCCACCCAATTTTCTCATTCTGGTACCTTAGTAGGAGACTCTGCAGCAGGTATTTTTCTTCAGGGTGTGTATGGTTAGAGGTTACGGTGGCCCCTTTTGCCCACTGACTTGCCTTAGGTTTGCATCTTCCTCCGCTCATCTCTCTGTTGCTCTACAGAAGAATCTGTTGACCCCTACTTCTCCCTCAGGGTTAGCAGGAGGGATAATAATGACTTTTCCTATTTTCTTTCAAGATCTACTCAGAGAAGCAGAGTTCTATTAATAGATCAACTGCTTTATATTGTTCAGCAAAAAAAAAATTTAGAAAAAAAAAATTGAACTGGGCCATTATTCATGACCAACTCAAAATTTTCTCTGAGGCATTTATTCAAAGAGATACATTCAAAATCAAATTATATTTAGAATAACTCTTACATTAATTATATAAGCAACACATTAATTGCATTGCCTTCATTAATAATTAAAACATGCCAGATAAATCTAAGTCCCCTTTATCATGACTGCAATCTTGGGCCTCTTCCTCCTTCTCCAGAAGTAACTAGAGAAATAAGTCCTCCTGTGTATCCTTTTAGTGTCTTTTTCTTTCTCATATTTGAGTTGCATAATATACCAAACTGTAGAAAACAGAGTATTGTTTTGTTTTTGACATAAAAACACACTGTTTTGCAATTTGCTTGCCCCCCTCACACTCAGTGATAAATCTTGAAAGATCTCTTTATGCTTGAATATAAAGATCTACCTCATCCTTTTTTTCTGTTGTACTGTATTTTATAATTTGGTGTCCTCTCGTTTATTGTCACTTAGGTTATTTCTAGTTTTTACTATTACAAGTAAAGTTACAATGAGCATCTTTGAACATGACTCATTAAGTTCAGATGCCAGTGTTTTTCAAGAATGTACGTACAAAATTGAAAATGGAGGATTATAGATAGGGTACCCATAGTCTCAATTATCCTAGATATTCCTAAATTTTGCCCATAAAAGCACTGTCACAAATAATATTAAATAATCAGTGCATATTTTTCCACAGTTTCAGTAACATTTGCTGTGTAACTTCACATTTGTGCCAGATTGATAAGTGAAAAATGGTTTCAGGTTAACTCTTCTTTCTCCAGGGTGGGCTAATCATAATTTAAAAAATGCTAAACATAATGTCATGTGATGCATTAAGCAAAAATCAAGTTGATTTATTAAAATTTTTTATTTTTATTTTACTACATTATCAGACATCCTTGTTCAGGGACTGCTTTAAGTCTCCCTCTTTAGGGCAGAACTCCCTCCTCTTACCACACAGTAGGGCTGTTAATTGGTTTTTGAATCTGATTCCTGACAAATTGGATAAGTGGTAAAAGCACTAAGGAATTTATTTCATTTTCACAGTCCATTGCCAAGAAAAACCGCTGATAAATTCCCATGAAAGCAAGAGAGGGTCTGTCCTACTAAAAAGCAAGCAAGCAAGAAAAAAAAAAAAAATCTTAGCAGTTCTGACAACTTGTTAAAGAAGCCTTTCCTTATAGTCAGTCCCTCAGGTTTCGGATTATGAGAAGAGTTGGAGCATATTCAGGCTTTCACTGTACTTTGCATTATACACAACTATCTGCTTTTACTTAAGATAAAAGCGAGAGGTGAGCTTTGGGGCCTCAAGGCCTGGCTTGAACAATCAAATCAAGTTATTTTTAGCATTAGGGATGCATCTGCAGCTTCAGCGGCTGTGCTGTGATGGTGATAAGGACACCCCATGGCCCAGAGATTCAGGCTTTGAGCAGGAATAAAAAGGAAGGCCCCTATCTCAATACAGGATGTTAGGGAAGAAGAACGTGCTAAACTCTTCATTATCCACAGCAGGGCCAGTGCAGATGAGGTGAACTCTAAAGTGTGTTCAAGGTATAAGCATTTTAGTTAAATGTTATAGTATTTATCACAGGTGAAAGAAAAATACATTGTATACAGGCAAGTACTTTTGAATGAATGAATGAATGTGGCAGCATAATTATTAAACCATACTAAAATTAATACCAAAGTTGTATATAAGCATTTTTGTCATATACCCTATCCATATGGCTTTGTGTGAGAATTTAATCTCTCCATCTTTTTATTTACTCTTGTATAAAATGGAGTTACTGGGGTGCCTGGGTGGCTCAGTCATTAAGCGTCTGCCTTGGGCTCAGGTCATGATCCCAGGGTCTTGGGATCGAGCCCTGCATCAGGCTCCCTGCTCGGCGGGAAGCCTGCTTCTCCCTCTCCCACTCCCCCTGCTTATGTTCCCTCTCTCACTGTGTCTCTGTCAAATAAATAAATAAAATATTTAAAAATAAATAAAATAAATAAAATGGAGTTACTAGTATTTTACTATGAAAGAAGAGAGCATAGAAGTCATGTTGGGCGGGCTCCCTGCTCGGCAGGGAGTCTGCTTCGTCCTCTGACCCTATC